>NC_133931.1:7557333-7857472 GCF_031877795.1 Strix aluco | reverse complement strand
TTATATAAACAGGCAAATGTAAGGCTAGTTTTAAAACAAATAGTTTGAAATTATTCCAAAATCCTTTGATGAAAAGGCAGTATAGAAATTTATGGGTGAAGAATACTTTAATCATTATATAGGAACTTTATACTTGATTTTCAAATACATATACAGATCTTCTGTCAAACGATTTGCATGCATAAATATGAATTTGTATCTATACTAAGCTATTTGTGTTTTCATAAACAAATTTACATTTATCATAAATACACACACAAATCAAGAGCTATAATAAAGATATTACAGGGGAAAAATACTTTCCTGTTCTTTGGTCACTGTTTTTTTCATTTTGATCTTTAAAACTATTCACAGACTAAACATAACTGATGTTAATGGAGATAACCCAGGTCCAGCATTTGTCATACCTATGAAGAAATATGACGGTAGTTCTAAAATTATGTAGGTGCCGGATGCAAAGATTCTGTATCAAAATAATCAAATAATACTAAACATTTTTCATATAATAAATATCCTAAGCAGTTCAGTCTTAGATCAATGACTATTTTATACAGTGTCAGCATGGACAAAACCAAATCTGATTATATAATCAGTGATTCCAATTACCTGGAATGGCTTCATGGGCTGTCAAAACCACACTTATAATAGGATTTTTAGCTCCTGAAACCTGTTCAGTCTCCTTAGTTGATGGAGTTTTCTCTGTTTTCTGAACTCTGGGCCTCTTTGGAGTTTTCTCTCGCTCATCTTCCTTCCTGTCAAGGTCAACGTCACAATCATTACCTAAAGAGCAAACATCAAAAAGAATGTAACTATGTACAAAAGAAATGCAGGTAACAGTCACTAGCACTATAAGAAAGAATTAGGAGAAAATTAATGCTACTGTAGAAAGAAATACATGTTATCAAAACAAGATATGCTGCATGACCCCCTAAAGGGGAACTTTTTTCTTCTAGGTAATAAAACTAGTGTGATACAAATAGAGAAAACAAAGAAAAAATAAAAAATTTTTAAATGGAATCTCAGAAACATTTCTGTTTCTATATTATCTTGACATTATTGTGGATTTTTGTGAAAATTCTACAAACTTAGTAGAATTTCTTATGATTTCACCATTAATGAACAAATTATTTTTCTCCTATCCATATGTAATTGTTCTGATGACTTTAGGATTACTTCTCCTACTGGATTCATTATCCATCTTATTTAATGGAAAGTCTTCCAACAGCCCCTCTGAATTACACTTTTTTTCCCCACTGTTACTGTGAATCAACAGCCAGAAACATACTTTTCTTTTTCAGTGTTGATTCAAGAATAATTAAGGTTCAAAACAGTTCTTTGGTTCAACCTAACTCCTGACATGTAATTCTTCATTTTGAAGGCATGTACGTCTAAATCATTCCCTAGCTGTTGCTGTTCAGAATGTCTTCAGCCTTTTAAACTGCATAACTTTTGGACCTGTTAACTAGAAAGCAATGCAATAGTTGCAATCAAAACACTCATCTGAAATACGAATAAATAATAAGTAATCAGCTAAATTGTTCCTTGAAGCTATTTCTTCCTTAAAGCAAGTGAGGAATTCCTTATTGAAATTCTAAAAAAAATAATAAAAATTCTTACATATAAAGAATAAGTAGCATAAAGAATAAAACCAGACGGGTGCAAGTTTATACCAACAATTTTTTTTTATATTAGATGAAGCGGTAGAAAATGCAGTCTAGAGAAAATAAACTTGGCAAATTAAGGCATTATGCAAACGTTCCAGAGGTAATGACTAAGGAAAGCAAAAACTGATGGAAGAAAATTATAAATTAACGCAGTGAATTTATTTTTTTACCACTGAATCTAAAGCTGCTGACACAATATGCAGAATAAGTCATCCACTGTATATTCATAACATGCTGTAGCTGCTCTACTGAGATAGGGAAACAATATATAAATAAAAACCAGTAACATCAAAGCTGTGGTGTGTCTAAAGTTGTTTATGACATGCAAATAGCAAAAGCAGTGGAAAGATATGCTACATGGAAATTGCTGTGTTTTAATTTCAGTAATATTTTCTTAATATTCAACTGAGATTCAAACAAGTCTGTCTCCCATGGTCTTACCTTAATGGAACAAAGGGTTAAAGAGTGCTGGCTGTTCCTTAAAAAAATGAAAGAAACAAGCACAAACTGAAGTAGCATAGTTAGGACTGATCATGTAACTATCACCTGGATAAACTGCAAGCTCTTTACTAGATAGAAAACCAGGAGGATACAAGGTATGTAGGAATTAAGTTTAGATTTCTCTGAGGAAGAAATGTGTATATTGACACCAGTTGATGACTTGATGCCAATCTGTAAATCTGAAATTCATATTTACAATACCTAGAATGAGCAACAACCACATAGCAAACTGAATTCAAACACAGTTAGCAAAGCCATCTTTCTATGGAGTCACATTAGCAATGTTTTCGCTCTAACATCCAGTTTCTAGATTACAGAAAATTATGCTCTGCCTTGAAAGCCCTCTGCTTTTCAGTGCCTGCTAATGATTTCATTAGATAAATTCCTTGATATATGCTTCTTCTCAACTACCTTTTTCTCTGTAGATTTCTATGATTTTGGAAAATATTGCCGTTTTATAGGTATAAAGGGTCTCATTATGTCCCCATTTAAGTCCTTAATATAGCTGTAAATTATTGATTGATATTAAAACTACATATGTCTAACACTGACATTTCTCTGCAATACTTCAAAGGGATACTTGAGCATAAAGAAATATTCCCTTCGACCAGAAAGTGCTTGTGCAGTGTTTTCTTTTGGCGTGATGAAGGGGGGTGGAAGGAAACAAACATTTTTCCACATTTCCTTCATGAAACAGCCTCTGTTAATTTATTAACAACAATAAAAGGAATCATCACAAATTTCAGAGTAGGACCAGGCCAAGAACAGAAGAAAGTCTTCTCATAAAGAATCAGAATGCACAAAGAATGTAAGGTGCTTATTAAATTGTGTTTCCCTGAGGCTACTTCACATACTGTTAAATAACAAATATAAAAATTAATTGGGTTAATTACTCTGCTTTTGTTCAGTGGACAGTAGGAGTCAGTGATAGTATCAGGGGAAAGCAAAAAAAAAGATTTGATATACCTGTGGATCAAACTCTAAGTCATTTTTTGCATGTTTTAGCTAAAAGAAATTCAGAACTATAGACGAAAGGAAAGCTTGAGATCACATAATGAATTCCTAGTAGGCATATGAATAGAATCCAAGCACCCTACTCCTAAATCCTCCTTTCTGACCATTACAAAGTAAGAGTTAGTTTAATGAGGAAATAAAGTGGTTGAAACCAAACGACAAAACCATTTTACTGTCTTTTCATGCTCTTCCTATTAACCTGTAACTCTATTAACTTTTCAATATTGGAATTCTACTAAAAAACAGAAAAGGACAAACCACAGACTTGAGTTTGTTAGTGATCCACACTAATGAATAACTATTACCACAGTAACAAGCTAACAAATGTTTCATGTTGTTTTTCTTTTCTAATGTGCCTCTATCAGGCAGATCAATTTGCTAGGTCCTTCAGTTTGACCAAGGGTAAAAGCTGTGGAAAAGAACAGACATGTTACAATAAATATAATTGACTCCCTGCTTTCAAAACAGAACTCCAAAAATGCTATTTAAAAAAAAATTAAAATAACATACAGAATTGCAATATAAAAATATTTCTTTATTAAAATGATGCTATTTCATATGCATAGAAACCTTGTACATGGATGCTAAGTACTAAATGCTAAGACTATTGCCATGAGAAAATGTTTTTCTTAAGAAACCCAAAGCAGGTAAGTACTTCAAACAAAGGACTGAATCTCAATTTTCATCTCCTCAGTATGAGCTCAGAACATCCAACAGCTAACAGGAGGACTACATTCAGTATTTGCAAAGATCTGAGGAAGGTGTTGAGTGCCATGCAAATTCCATTAAAAAAACCCCCACATATATTGGCCAAAAACAGGCAAGCGAGAAAATTCAAGTGATTTGCTGATCATACATCTTCAACTAGTGCTGAATATTTGTATGAATATTTTCAATACTCACATGATACATGAAAAAAAAAAAATTGTCTCCTCTCTACAGAGTGGTCAAGTTCTGATACTTCAACATTAAAATTTATTCACTGATCTGATGCATGTTGACGGCAGTAGCCCCATTCTTCCCCTTTCTGAGAGGAACAAGCATCTTCCAGAAACGATTTCTTGATATCACGTGCAGCTGGGGCTGCACATTTTGCCAGTACTTTTTGTACAAATATAACTATTTCATAGTCTGTGTGTAACCTGGAAGAGATTTAAAAAAAAACCCCAAAACCAACACTCCCCATCAACTCACCAAACTAAAAAAACCCTTAACTCTCAATGACAGCTGCTTTCATCCTGAACTCTCTCTATACCATGAACTAGAAGGTGTGCTTTAGGAAAGGATTAAGAGGGAGACAAAAGCATGTTTTAATGAAAAACAAGAACTTCAGTTTTGACCACAAGGCTCAAACTGCCTTTCCATAATATGGGACCATCCCATCAGTAATTTAGTTGTGTTCCTGGAATAAATTACTTAAGTGTAACATTGTGGATTAGAGTATCAAAATAAGTGTTTTGTCTCTCACAACTAGGACAATTCAAGAATTATAAAGGAACACTCATAAGTGATTTTAAGACGATTTATGAGAAAATGGGAGTATATGCAACTTAGAATAGCTAAGAGAAGTTTCTCTAAGTGGTAAGGGTCTTTGCTTGCTCCTAAACAGATTTATTTAGACAAACTGCCTCACTTTGCATCTCCCTTGCTAAGCAGGCAACTTAACACTTTGTCAGCTGGCACTTCGATTCAACAGACGAATAAACTGACCTTCCCTATCTAGCGACAGGCATTTTAAATGCCTGCTTCTGTTTGTGCAAGAAATACAACACCGTGCCTGTGCCTTCTAACACGTTTAAGAAACGGCCGTGTCTGTGTTGATGAGTAAAGCTACTGTCAACTCTGAATGAATCACTGCTTTCAGAGTCCCATCGAACTACACTGTTCATCTGTCCCATGATTCTATTTGAGTCATTAATTGAAGGTATTGCTCTCTGCATTCATAATTGGACATACGACATTTTGCAGGCACAGCTACACATCCTTAATTGGCATGTTTTTAAACTACTCTTCATTCAAATTTCTATTTTTTTATCCCCTAAAAGATGGTGGTATTTCACAGTAGCAAGAGAGCAGGTTGAAAAACACAAGGAAACTGGCCATTCAAAATGAACACATGTAAGTGCTTCTCCTGCAGAGACTGATATACTACTCGCGGAAAGAATTCATTTAAATTAAAATCCAGCTGATAGTCAAGCCATTTTAAACTAAGGCCAGAAGTGTCATCTTTAAGAATTATGCAGGCTCCTAATTCAGTAGGAATGAATGGTTCACTCTAGAGAAGAGAATCTGTACGCTGCTATAATGTGTTTTCCACCCAAATCCCATTCTCCAGCCATCAAATGTCCTCTCTTCTACCTGACAGAGATTCAGGTATGCTGCAGTGCAAGAGAGAGATGGTGGTTAAAATAATTACCTGTTGTCTATCTCTCAAAACAAGTGAGCTTAGAGGCAGCTGTTGGGGAACTGATCCAATCCAGCAACAGCCAAAATCCCCAAACCCATCCCATCCCAGCAGCAGAGGCTGAAGCAGCTCCATTTTCTGGCTGGGAGCAGACACTGTGAAGACACGTGACTGTTCAGGAAGAATCTCAACTCTTCTAGTTTTGTCTTAAAACAAAAAGAATGGATGGCAGTACCATCAGCCAGCCAGATCCAAATCATTAGCCAAAACCATCAATTTGGTTTAACCAAATAAAACCAGATGTAGGTGTACACACAGCTCTACTTAAATCACAGCAAGTTTCTTAGACAAATAAGCCCTCTGTTAAAAAAATATATTTACTAAGAATGTACATGGGGGATTTATATGCACAATAGATATTTTTTAATTCTGTGCATAAAATTAATACTTTTTTCTTGCTGTTTTAGTGAATGGGCCCACAAGGTGAAGGCAATCATTATGCATCAAAGGATTAAATTAGATACACTGAGGATGTCAGTAACCAGGTAAATCTTGGTGACTCCTGAAAGAGTGAGAGAACTATCAATGAGACACTGATCTCTGAGAGGTCAATGTGGATCACTAATCACAGAAGCAAAGAACAGCAGAGCCCTATTACATCCACCAATTATTCCTCTAACCAATACATATTGCAATTTCAATAGAGTTTTATAGTGATTTACTAATTGTAATTTTAAATGTCCAATATGATAAGGATTTCAACACTTCCCTTGTGGATCTATAAAAGACAGCAAAACATTTTATTCCTTGGAAACCTTTCCTAAGGTTTCAACTTCAGCTCAAAACATGTATTATGCTTCTCTCAATAAACAATATCACACAGATCTTTTCAATATTTATATGTTTAGCGTATTTTAGCAATAGCTAAAACATTAGCGTGTTATCAACATTATTTTGGTCACAAATCTAAAACATTGCATCATATGAGCTGCTATGAAGAAAATTAACTCCACCCCAGCCAGACCCAGTGCAAAGTGAAAACATACTTGATTGTTAATCAATAATTCATTAATATATTAATAATTAATATTAATTACAGAAAAATCCCAGAAGCATTAGAAAAATAAACAAAAGTCATTTAAAGTTGGAAAGACAGACAAAAATGGGGAAAAAACCAACCCATAGGTATTAGGCAAAAGGTCAAAGACTAAGGGAGAAGAACTAGCAGTCAAAGTTCCTTATGATTTTTAGCCATCTACTCCAAACTACTGTGTCTGAAATGAGAGAAGAGATATTGTAACTCTGGAAGGTTTAAAGACCGACAATAAAATTCTCCATTTAGCTCTCAGAACTTCAGCAGTAATCTCACCAGATTAGAAGTTTCAGTAATCCTTTTCTCATATACACCAAAATAAGTGTGATTTCAATAAGTTTTTATCTCAGAGATAGTCTAGAAAATGTTGGCACCAAGCACATCTGCTCAAATAAGTGAAATCTTGGTTGAACATTATACACACACAAAAAAAAGGAGACACAAAATAAATTCCTGGTGTAATACTTGTGTACTATGTGCTGAGACAGATACAGTACTGTGTGTGATACATTCAGATTCAACACCATTTGATGACAGTGAAGTTAGAGAATGATCTCTCAATAATCAGTAACTGGTGACAGAATAACCTGGAATTAAACCAGATTAAGGCACCCACAAGCTACATTTCTAAATTGCCACTATAGACAGAGCTCTAGTTAACACAGTCAGTGGAGCCTACAAGCAATTCAGCTAACCCTATGCCACTCCACAGGCTCGCCTCAAGTACTGACTTGATCTTTGCAGAGTATAATTAAAGCTTAGAAAACCTAAACACATATATGCAGACAGATGCTAATGTGGAACAGACTCCCATCTACAGTGACAATAAATGCAAAGCAAAGCACATAAAGAAAAAAACTGTACTGATAAAACAATAGGCTCTAAATTGACTCTTACAACACAGGAAAGATGTGGCTGTCTTTCTAAATAGTTCCCTGAAAACATAAATTCAATACTCAGCAGTAGTCAGCAAATCAAACATAATCTGAGGAATCATCAAAAAAAAGAGTAGAACAGAAAAAAAAAATTATGCCATGGTATAAACCAGGGATGCTCTTGTGTCTTGAACACCACTTGTAGTTCTGGTCCTCAATTTCAGAACAGTTCCAGCAGAGTTGCTAAGACTGACCAGATGCATAAACAATTTCCATATAGTCTAGTTAGCCTGTTACTTAAGACTCAGACGGGACAAGAATATTCTAAATGCAAATATGAAGATTTCTAAATTATTAACCTCATGCAAGAGGTTATACAGAACTATTATTCCCCACTTCCCAGAGTTACAGAGTAAGATGGCACCCAATGAAATGAGCAGCATCGGGTTTAAGAAACAAGCAGAAGTACCACTATTTCACAGACTGTGTAATAATGCACTTAAACTCAGTAACACAGAACATACTGAAAACTGGAAAAACAGACAGCTTTGTAATCCACTTAGATAAATTAATGAGTTTTAACAGCTTTCAGGTGCCAATGATATGGGTGAAACCTCTAGTTCAGTGACTCTGTCAACAACTTTGACAACTAAAAATCTTGGGGCATTTGGGTATGTATTTTTCTTAATTTTTAAGTTACGAAAAGGTCCTCGTGAAATTACATGAACAGATAAAAATACATTTATAATTTCATTATTTGCTTGCTTTTTCAATTTTAGACTTTTTTGTTCACATTTAGAATCACTCATCACCCTCAAAACTTTCTTCTTAATGAAAACTGAGTCTGATAATAATTCAACTCCAAGAGCTCAAATTGTAAAGAACATGTTTTCTGAGCCTGTAAAGCAACACAAGTATGAGAAACAATCCTAGGCATAGGCCATACTGTTCTTGTGCACTCCTCAGAAAGTTTCAAGCTACTCAGTGTAATCACATTTTCTTAATAATAATGTGAATGCTACTTTCATCTACGTAATCAGAAACTGAAAAGTTGTCCCAGAGCAGTTCATATGGTAAAGTCAGAAATGAAAAGTTTTCCTGTGATGGAACAGTAATCGGTAGATGGCTAAAGACTTAATTTCCCTGATGTATTCCAAGGAAGAATTATTCCTTCAGGATAAAAACAGTCCCAAATAATTTCACAGTTTGCAGTCAAGGTAGGAAGCTTTGGGTTGGAGACATTCCAGCTGCATTAGTCACTAACAACTGGAAGCCCTTATTATTTGCTGCTCAAGAATGACTGTCTTTGATTGACTGCTTTGTTTTTGCCAGAGAATAAATAAAAAATGTTTCATCTGCCCAAAATTGAGGCTATTTTCTTTTTAAAGAAAGAAAAGGATGAGCAATTTACTTGGAAAAATCTAGTGTGTTTTGCAGGAAAACAGATCAAGATACAGTTTAGGAGCTCTAATGAGCTAACAGGTCAAGAACACTTAATTTGAGTTTACACTCTGACATGAGATTTGACTTTTAAAGGACATTAGAAAAGGCAACATTGCCGAAATAATGCAAATGTTAACATCATACCTAGTACATACAAACAGCAAAGGGCATGGACATTTGTGATGTCAGAGATGAAACAGCTGGAGTAAAGATCACTATGTATAGTTGTAAAATCCTACCACTGATGATAGTAAAAAAATAACCATGTACTTTATCAAAGCAAGAGTTTCTGTTCTCTGTCAACATATTCTAAGCCCATTTTAATTAGTCTTTGTCACAGCAGTTAAATGCTACATCTCACTGAAAGTATAATAGTCACACTAGTTGTGTATTATAATGACAGACTGGACACAAAAGGGTAACAGAAAACTGAAGAAAAATCAATAGCAAATTTTGTCTACAATTAGAATCACCAGGATAACATGATAATCAACTACAGGAAAAGCAAAAACTTAATTTTAATGCAAACATAAAACTCACAGTTAGATAGATTTATAGAGTTAGATAGATTTAGAGTTAGATAACTTGGACAAATGTGTTACTTTGTATGCATGTGACATCCACCTTTGAGCAAAGTTAAATATGCAGTTGAACTAGATGATTGTTGTAGGTCCCTTTCAACTCTTGTCTCCCTCTCCTCTGCCTCTCCTCCGCCTCTCCTCTCCCTCTCCTCTCCCTCTCCTCTCCCCTCCCTCTCCCTCTCCCTCACTGTTGTCTTTTTAAACAGGCTTCCTAGTGAGGTGGTCAATGCCCCAAGCTTGTCAGTGTTTAAAAGGCATTTGGACAATGCCCTTAACAACATGCTTTAACTTTTGGTCAGTCCTAAAGTAGTCAGGCAATTGGACTAGATGATCATTGTAGGTCCCTTCTAACTGAAAATACCCTGTTCTGTTCGATTCTATTTTATTGTAACACTTTGAGAGGCTGAATATATTCAAAGCAATCTTAAAGCAAAATTTAAAACAACAAACTCTCATACTCCAGAGACAGTCATTCACATGAAGTTTTGTAAAATAGAAGAGGTGAGTTTGGCATTATTTTTTATACAGCAAAACACACTATCCAGAAAAGCAGTCCTTAAATCTATCAAAAGAACAGGACAGAACTGAGGTTTCCCAAGTCACAGGATAGAAACACCTGCACAGGATCAGCCTTCCTCACCTATGTGTGATAGTTACCACATACCACTTCTCGCTGGAAAACTGTAATCCTCTTTTTGAGAAACTGAACAGTTGCTTATGCAAAGGAAGCACTTCAGGGAGTTTAAGATAATCATTAGAGCAATTAACATTTTGACCTTTTTGAAAAAAATTAAAATACTTTGTGTGATTTTATTCTGTTTTGCTTCAACATGCTTTTTGTCATAAAAGAAACAGACAATTCCATTCCATTTAAAATTAACACTGGGGATTACAAGTTGTTACCAGCCAGGTCACAGAATGGCAATAGAGTTTCACAACATGCTTCAGGTATTTCTGACAGATATTTTCTTACCTCCATCTCCATCTTCCTCTCCTTCATTTAAAACAATAATGCAGATATGTTTCCTCAGCTGACGTGTGTTGGAGAACTTCCGATTGCATTTCTTACATTCCAAGCTGCCTGGTGAGACTTCAGACAGTTCTGGTCCTTCTTCTGTCCCAGGTGGAGTTTCTTCACTTGGAGCAGGGTTATTTTCTGCCACATCTTCATCCACACAAAACTTCTTAGTAGAGCCTTTTGGTCTGCCCCTTTTCCTCTTCACTACAAGAAGCTCTAGAAAAAAAAAGTCAAATTTAGAAAGAAGCTATAATTAAATTCCACAGCTGATTAGCTAATATCCATATGATCTTTGAAAAACAGGAATATTAAATGAAGTTTGAGAGCCTCTACCCCTAAAGCTTAAAAAAAGCTTAGCTTCACACAAACTTATTTTTAAGCAGTGGTATTTGCTGGCATTTCTGCTAGCTGCAAAGCAATAACATTTGTGTTACTGAGATTGGCAGATGTCAAAGTGCCACAGTTTTACAGAAATTGCACTGCAAACACTCTTTTAGATTGTTGTATAACTGTCTCAGCATGCATATTCTACAAAGTTGCTCCGCTGTGTTCTGACACTCTACAAAAAGCCTTTTTAATTTAAATAACTCTCAAAGAAATTGCTTAAGTATTGAGATGTATTAAAGAAAACCAGTTTCTCTTTTAAAACCAAAAGTTCATTGTCCTTTGAATAAATTAAACAATTACTTTCAAATGTTTCCTGTGGTTCTTTTTAGCTCTTTCTAGCCAAAAGTTGGTATAAAAAATTGTTGACAACAAATAAATTCCAGAAGTCATGCAAAAAAATGTTTCCTTAATGAGCGTTTCAAATAATTAAAATCAGAAGTCATCCATGATTCTTAATAAATACAACATAACTCTACATTTCTGTATTTCTGTAGAGAAAACATTGATAAAATCAATGAGACGTAGTGAACACAGAAATGCGTGACAACATAAAAAACTTCACACTTGTATTTCCTGCTTAAGATTTCGCTCATCACTGCTGTAGCTACTTCAAAAGCCAACTTGTTATTATCCATTCACAGATGTAACTATTAACTTCATTGACCAAACCAATTAGATCTCAAGAAAACTTTCAGTCAACAAAAGCAGATACTCAGAGGTAAGGGGGGAAATTTCCAGAGAGTGACCAAGTTATTATAGGATATTTCATCGTAGCTATAAGTTACCTCTATCTAATAGTTTAATACAATGAAAAGAATCAGTCTCTATCAGTCTCTATCTTTCATGTTCATCTCAGGGGTTGCTTGCTTTTTTTTTTACTTCTTTAGAGTGCTTCGTGAGGAATTATCTGATTGTCATTGTATAAATTTTAGTTATTTACTTTGAACTTGCTCTTCTGCAAGAAACTGTCACTTCACTAACAGCAAAACATGGTAGCATTTAAATGATTTTTTTGAGTCTGAGCAGACATCTGGTGAAGTATCATATCTACTCTGCACAGAAGGAAAAATTAGCATGCATCAAAAAGCATTTGACGCTGTCCCACAAGAAATCCTTGTCTCTAAATTGGAGAGACATGGATTTGACGAATGGACCACTCGGTGGATAAGGAACTGGCTGAATGGTCGCACTCAAACACTGGCAGTCAACAGCTCAATGTCCAAGTGCAGAGCAGTGACGAGTGGTGTTCCTCAGGGGTCAGTGTTGGGACCAGCACTGTTTAACATCTTTGTTGGTGACATGGACAGTGGGATCGAGTGCACCCTCAGCAAGTTTGCTTATGACCAAGCTGTGTGGTGCGGTCACACGCTGGAGGGAAGGGATGTGCCATCCAGAGGGACCTGGACAGGCTGGAGAGGTGGGCCTGTGTGAACCTCATGAAGTTCAACAAGGCCAAGTACAAAGTCCTGCACACGGGTGGAGGCAATCCCAAACACAAATATAGGCTGGAAAATGAGTGGATTGAGAGCAGCCCTGCGGAGAATGACCTGGGGGTAGTAGCAGATGAAAAACTGAGTATGAGTCAGCAATGTGCACTCTTATGAAGACAGGGTGGGAGAGTTGGGGGTGTTCAGCCTAGAGAAGAAAAGGCTCCAGGAAGACCTTATAGCAGCCTTCCAGTACTTAAAGGGGGCTACAAAAAGGCGGGGAGGGACTCTGCATCAGGGAGTGTAATGATAGGATGAGGGGTAACAGTTTTAAACTGAAAAATCTTAGATTTTGGTTAGAGATAAGGAAGAAATTCTTTACTGTGAGGGTAGTGAGACACTGGCACAGGTTGCCCAGAGACACTGTGGCTGCCCCCTCCCTGGCAGTGTTCAAGGCCAGGTTGGACGGGGCTTTGAGTAACCTGGGCTAGTGGAAGGTGTCCCTGCCCATGGCAGGGGGGTTGGAACTAGATGATCTTTAAGGTCCCTTCCAATCCAAACCATTCTCTGATTCTATGAAAACAGCTTGCCTGATGGTGTATGGAGAAACAGGACAGAGTCACGGTTCTTTCAGGCTTTCAGGATTCACTTTATCTAACGTTAGACACTTGACCTCTCAAATTAGTTAATGTTTGTCTTGTATACTGAAGGAATTGAGAAACTACTCTTCAAAGTGCAGTTCAGATCACGTAAGGCCTGAATCATCTCTGGATCCCAGGATGACTAAGATCCCAGTTTAAGACCCTTCAGTTACGTGAAGTGAATTCAGCTCTGAGAATTAAAAGGTAAAAGAGCTTGATACAGTCATCATAATGGCAAAAAAACCCTGGAGTATAATGTGCATTAAAATGTGCTAAGTGAAATAGTACAGGCATGAAGCACCTGTCAGCTATCATCTTCGTATTATCAGAGACAGACAAAGGACTGGCACATACAAAAATTTTGCCAAGAACTCATGTTTTTAATGCTCAGGACAAAACAAACAAACTTAAATCTCATGCATGTTTCAGCTAATGGAAATCACAACAAAGAAGCCCCTTGAAGTTTTTTAATACCAATATGTTTCCAAATCTTGAGACTTGTGCAAAAATAAAAAAATAAAATTATTCTCAGAATTTCATACTTTAATTGTTGGTTTGGTGTTTTTGGTTTTTTGGGGGTTTTTTTGAATAGCACGGATGGGAGATGTATGAAATGTGTCTTCTGGGTTCTAAGAGAGAACAAAATGTGACTTATGCATAATTTGTATAACAGCAACATCTGCCTGGTACCCTTGGTTCTATACTCAATAAAAAAATTCTAACATCACCCTACGAAAACAGTTAAGACAAATAAACTCTAAATAGATTGTGACTTAACTATGGGAAAGTGGCGTGACTAAATAAAATTCAGCAGAGAGCATTGCCAATAAAATAACATTAGAGTAATAAACACATATTACTTGCCTAGCATTTTACTTGTTCACAGTACTTATAAAACCATTAATTTGTTACTCAGGCAGAACAAAGAGCTCCATTAACAACTCAGCATTCAAGTCTATACCAATTCTGGAGCAGCTACAGTGTTTACCAATACTCGGAAGAGAAACTGTGCTTTCAAAGGACAAAAAGATGTTAATCAGCTAACAAGTACTAAAAGGAAGTTGCAATTTCTAAGACTGTCATTCATCAATCACTTCTCCTTTTAGTGACAATATCAAATTACTACAAAGAAGGGTCCACTGAGAAAAAAATTGCATATTATAAACTTTTAAAAGTTTTATCTGCTGCAGATTCCATAACAGGCACGAAAAAATTGATGCCTTGAAAGAAGAACTCTCCAAATTCCTATATTCAACTGTGAAATGCCCTATTTTTTTAAACAGAACACAGTAAACAATTGAATAGGACTTCAGAACAGACTATGCTCTTCTCCGATCAATCTGTGTGACGGGAAAGAATAAATATTAAAGTATGTCTAGAATACAAGTTGAAATCTATGTGAAAATAATTTACCTTGACATTCTTACCAACAGCAGATGGCAAAGAGTTGGGCTACATAATCTGAAAAAGGTGGCACCGTATGATCAGATCAGATCATGAAGTGTTCACCAAGAATAATAAAAAAGGTAACTTATGAATATAACAACATATGAATGTTATATTTTACATAATTAGATTTGCAAAGTTATTTTCTTAAAAGCTGCATATGTCTAATTTCTGTTGCTTCAGATCATGATGGTAAATTACATACTAATGTCATAAATGTACAATGCATGCTTAACAACATACAATACAGACAGTGGAGATAGTCCCTGACACAAACGCAAAAAGTTTACAGAAGAGCCTTTTTACTAAGAGGAATAAGATTATGTCACAAAGTACCAGTCCCACTGTGCTCAGAAATACAATTTAGTGAAGGGATAACAAGAAACAAAGATTTAAGAAAGGAAGATGCATTCTGCATGCCTGAGAAATTCATTCTGTACAATTAAATAAAACTAGAATTGCATTTTAAAACTTGATGTACATCTGATATTTATTCACAGAATCACAGAATCATCTAGGTTGGAAAGGGCCTTGAAGATCATCTAGTCCAACTGTTATTCATCTTCTTCTGATGCACTGTTAATTTTAAGTGTGTGAAATAATAATCTGGTGCAATTTTTCCTCACCAACCATCAGAGGTATAGCAGCTACAGTTGAATACTATATGACCACTATTAGAAATATCTCCTTATGTTGATGAAGTTAATATAACTACTGAATTACTGCTGGTAAATAAATGAGGAAATATTAGATGCATATGTTAGTGATAAAAAAATTATTTAAAGTATGGTATTAGAGTGCTTTTTATTCATAAGCATATAGTTTTTAAAATCCAGAAATCATAATGATTGGAAAATCCTAGTAGTTGTGATAAGTAAGAGGTTTGCCAACAATATAAATCCACTGCTCAGTAAGAGTCTAAAAGAGGATATAATTATGAAGTCTGAATTATTTTCAACACAGTGTAATATTAGAAGGGATTGAAATTATAACCAGTTAAAAATGGAATGAATGCAACTTCTTCCACTGCAGAGTAAAATTCTTCTGTATAACTAATTCAACCTTTGAATACCAGATTGCTTTATTTACCAGTGCCAGTATCAAAGCACAATACCAATGCCGCTTCCTTTTTGGACTAGAACTATTAACATTATCTGAATCACAACAAACAAGTTAGACAACTCAAAAAGCACACCGCCATTCTTAAGCTCAAGACACACCCCACTCCATGGTGTCCTTGTTGCTTTCCACCGCTATTACACAATCTTCCCACTGCTATTACACAGCTCAAATTAAAGCTGTAGGAAGCAGACTTTGCTATACTTGACATTTAAAATTAATGGACCAATGTCATCATCCCCTATCACATGCTGAGTTTATCCACATCTGTCTTCTGATCTATTCTGCACTGAATGAAATTCAGGGAGGCAGTTGCACAGCGACCATTATAAAAACAAGCTATGTAAATCGTTTTATACACAATGCAGAATCATCACACCGCAGGTTTTATTAAAAATATAAATGACTTTGAAAATTACATTCTTCTTAATTTATGAATGTACCTTCTCCATCCTTGTTTACGTTTGTGGGTGTTGTTAGAGGTTGGAGTGGAATAATGATGTCATCCACATTGGTCCCTTCTTCTGTATGCTTCTCAGAGACATGAGACAATAGTTCGGATTGATTTGGTGAAAATAAGTTACAAAGTTTACACATGAAGATGGAATTGATCCCTGAAAAATAAGTTTGAAAATGAGGAGTTAATATTTCCAAATTTGTTTATTTATATTACCACTAGTTGTTGATATTTTGGTTCAGCTAACACAGTAACTACCAGTTAACTCAAAACACTTAAGAGACAGTAGTGAGCTGAAATGAAGAATCTTACACCATTAAATGAAGACATTCATAATAAATGCCAAAATGAATTAATTTAAGAAATGGGTAAACTTCTACCCAGATCCTCACAGAGGAAAAAAATTTATTCTGGCTCAAATCCTAGAAATTTTCCAATGAGACCCAAACGGAAGCAGGATAGATTAAGATCTTTTTTTTCCTTCCAGCCTCAGACAACATTACAATTTCGTATTTTTTCAAACATATGGTAAATTTATATAAGACATTAAGTCATTGTCCAGGTGCGCTGTCTATCACGTTGGTATAAATAAAAAACATTTTACCCTTTACAAAGCAGCTCTGAAATACAGCTGGGCTCCAAATCCTAATTTATGTTCACAGGCTTCACTGTTCTTTCCTACATGTACTTAAACTTTCTACTTCCCTCACCTAAGCAAGTCTAATTCTCAAATTACCTGTGTAAGTGCTGGAAATAAAAGAAGGAAGGAAGAATTAAATACCATAAAAAAAATAAAAGGAAACTTTTCCTTCACTATAGTAACATCTGTTAGAAAATAAATATATTTTATAAAAAATGTATGCTTTGATGTGTCATTTTTGCCTTACCATGTTACCACGAGCATACACAGTGAGTTAAAAACGTTAAGTACATGGTTTCAGGGGTCATTATCATTAGATGTGGCTCTGCCACTAATGAAAGACTGGGGAGGAAGGCCAAAACATCTGCAGTGCTATAGACCACAAAATGCTGCACCACATGACAGCTAAGCAATCACATTGTCTTCCTTTCTCCTTCTGGCCATTCACTTAAGAGCTGTACAAACACAGATTTTTCTTCTTTTATCCCAATATATGAAATAAAATATCAGGCCTCATCTTGACACATCTACACAGAGAAAAATGAGCAGGAATAGGAGGAAAATTTAAGGAGGGAAAAAGTCTTGCTCTCAAAACAAAATATGTCATATCAGCCTCAGAGGCAGTGTTAACATTCACCGTTAACATTCACCATTAACAAAAGCATCTAGTATTTCATATGCATTGACATACAAGTTCCTGTTGGTTCAAAAAAAAACCCCAATAAACTAAAAACCTTCAAAGCGGCAGCAAATGAAGAATTTTGTTAAAACTTCCCTTGATCAATGCTTTAAAAAGAAATTTTATAGAACTTTTTAGACAAAACTTCATGGGTTTTTTTTAATTCACAGGTACTAGAGGTGTGATGTGAAAGCAAAACCACTAGAGAGTAAATAACAATAAAGAAGGGTTAATATAAAGTTAACAATTCAGAAAAAACAGAGCTAAAAAAAAGCTCACAAACTTTCGGCAGAGTTAATTCACAGGACTTTGCTTTCTAAAACTACTGTCATTTGTTTAATTTTTCAACAGTTCCTGCTCCCTTCAGTGTCCAATGAAACCTAACAACGTCCAGGAGCCAATTTTAACAGCACGCTTGTTCTTCAACTGCATATATAAACTCCTGAACCAGAGATTGGTTTCTCCCTCCTCCTCCCTAAGGAAAATTACGCACATACGTTCACGGAAATCAAAGTGGAACAACCAATGTTATTTGAGGTACAAACCAAACCACAGATTTGGCAGATAAGTACAGAAATAAAGTGATATTTTGTGAACTTTGGGATGAATCTGGGAAGAAGAGAACAGGGAATCTGTATTTTGGGACCTGTTTTCAAAACAAAGATCACTACCCCTATTCAACATTATTCCCCTCCCTTCATGACACACTAATTATACAGTTCACCCCACTCAAGAAAAATCCATCTTTAAAGTGTTCTGAATGGTAAGAACAGCAGAGCTAGCTCTCTTTTACAGTTATTTGCACCTGAAACTGTAACAAAAGCATCTTAATCTTCAGATATAATACAACTACCTCAAAACGGAAAGGCAAGAGTATGTCTTCATCTCTTTTAAAACATCTCTGAAAAACAACTCAAATACTGTTTCTGTTGTTTGAAATATACTCTATATTACACACACAAGCAGCTATGTAAAACGTCTAATACACTCAATGTGTTCTTAGAAGAGCATCCTGCTGTCTTGAGCACACACACATTTCTATTCTGATTGCAGTATATTTATAATGGAACTGTTCCTTTGAATCAGTTTCTTTGAACTAGTTCTGCTCTAGTTAACATTATTTTCTTTTTTTGAAGTAAATGAAGCCTGTCATTGACCCAGTGATGACAACTGTTTTCTCTAAATGCACATTTAAAATTCACACTACAAAACCTATAAGCATTTACCTAAAGGTTTAACTAACAGCGAACATTGAAATTCCATTAATTAGTGGACACTTCCATTCTGAGGTTTTATTTGCCACTGTTTCTGCTTCCTGACCTGCTAGCCGTTTTCCCTAAAAGTTCACACTCACTCCTTCATATCTCCTGTCTCCTCCTGCAACAGCTGTAATCAGTACTTACACACCACTTTATCTCTCACTTCTCCCAGTGAGGACTTGGAGATGGGCAGAAGAGCAAGAAGAATCTCCAAAAGTCTCTGTGGTTGTTTAAAGTCCACAATTACACAAACCATCAAACAGAAGTAAAGCTGGAACAAAACCAGAAGGGAACAGACCAGGTGGCAGAGAACAATGTGAGTGTTAGTGAAGGTGCAGAAAGCATCTGGAGAATATGCAGAAGATGCATGTTCTTTGCTCAGAGGAGAGATGGAAACAAAACTGAGTAAAGAAATTATTTTAGGAAGAATGACTGGAAATGGAGGTCAGATAGCAGAGGATACACTGTGCTGATCATGGGCCTAAACAACTAGTTTAGGAGTAAGCAAACAATAATTGATTAACCAGTTGCTAATTAGGTGGTGTAGTAATAGAGCAATGAATTATGGTCAATTAAGTGTAAAAATCAAATAAGCAATAAGTTAATTAACTATGCAGGGAATCAATGATTAATTAGTGAATAATTAATTATGTAGGAAATCAACAGAGCAATTAATTAGACAGCAATTAGATATGCAGAAAAAGAAAGGAACAGTAATCAAGTATGCAGGTAAACAAACAACAGGAATTTCAGCCAAAACCAATTTGGAACATTTTGTTCACTAAACACACTTTCTGTTAATTCATTATCTTCAGTTTGCCCATATAAACTGTGCTAAGTGTACACTGAAATAAATAATATCAGTTATTTTCTTCTTAAATGGGAAAGTTGAAAATTAAGCTATAATGTAAGTGAAGTAATTTCAATTTGTTTAACTCTTCCAAAGGTCTCAGCAGACTTCTTAATTAGTCTTTTTTTTTTTTTTTGATTTATACTGAGTATATATACAGCAAAGGGAGATTAACAAATGGATTACTAGAAACAAATTGCAATTTGCAGACTATGAAGCAGGTTTCTTATTCCCAATCCCTTCACAAAGCATAAAACAGATCCTGTGCTGTTTCCCTTTAAAGTTGGAGTGGGGAGGAGAGAAGGAGGGGAGAAAGAAGCACTTAGAAAGATCACTGAAATTAACAGTATTTAATGGAATCAGGTAACATATTATTGTCATATATACTTTCAATCATTGGATGCCAAAACTTAGTCCAGAGTTAATTTTAATTAATCAAAAAATTTCATTTTGTGTAAAAGGTAGGCTAGGGGTTGGGTATTGTTTTGTTTTATTTTTAAATAACTATTTTCACAAGAAACACAGAGCAAGGAAACAAAACTGTATCTATATGCCATAAATCATTCTAATGTATCCAAAACTTTTCACAACAGGCAAAACAGTTTAAAAGTTCTGTAATAGCCTTTGAAGTTCTGCAACTGTTAAAAGGAACTAAAACGTTGTAGTTAAATATAGGAATAAAAATTCACTGGATATCTATTGGCCTATGGAATAATAAAGTTGATAGTACACATCCTTATGCATCTGGTCAACCTTTCTAAAATACACAGCAATAAAGTTCAGAATACGAGTAAATATTTATTTCCTTCTAAACTTACAACTGAGCTGAAACAAAACTTGCTGCCTCATCACCATCAAATCCGTAACAAGAACTTTCTGCAATTCAAAATCTTACATGACATTCTTAGCCTAGGACTTGTTTTTCCTAGGTTTTGGGCTTTTTTAGTGACAATTAGGTATTTGTGATTGTATTACAGACAATTAGTAATGTTAATAGTGAAAATGAAATAGAGTATATTAAATCTAAAATATTTCCTCCCATCTCAGCATTTGTAATATAATCTTTATTCTCAGTTTAGTGACTCCTTTATCTCTTAATTGGAAACAAACACTAGTATAACTTATCTATTTTTTTCCCCATTTCCTATCATGCGTTTTTAACCCTTCCTCTTCTGTCTCCTGCATCTCTTACCCCATGCTCTCTATCAGACTCTCTCTTCTCTCTCCCTGTTCCTTGCTACACACTTCCAAGCTTTCAACATAACTACCCATGTTAACTTGTGCTTCTGTTTCCAACCTCTCTTTTTCTTGCAGCTACAAGAACTTTGCCCCTCTCCGTTGAGGCCTGGTTGGAATCCAACAGTGCTCATTCTTAGCTTAAAACTTTAAAGGTAAACATAGCTTCCAGCTTTTGCAAGATTTAGACAGGTCAGACCCAAAGCTACCACAGTCTTCAGTGGGCATATTATACCATTCAGCTACCAGTCACTGTTTTACTGAATCCTGCCAGAAGATTCAGTATTCTTAAATCAGATTAAGTTAAAAAAAACCCACCTGTATCTTTATTTCCAGGGTTAACACCCAGTTACACCACAGAGAAACCATCATGTCTCTTCTCCAGCAGTACTTCTCCCCATAAAGACACGATTTAAACCACTGATTTGCCATCTTCTACCCCAGCAAAACAGCTAGATGATCTCCATGTACTTAGCCACAGACTTGGTTCCTCACACGAACTCCCTTTTGCTTCTATCTTCCTATCTACAAGCACATCAACATTTGCAAAGAAAGGCCTTGTGATAGTGTTAGTTTCTTTACAAAACCTGCTAGAATTATTAGAAACACAAACACATGCCTTCAGCTCAGGATCACATCCTTGAGTCTATTCTCCTTCTCCTACTTTCCCAGCGCTGGCTCCTTCTCCAGTGTTTGGCTGCATTTCCAATTTGTGGCGGGTCACTTAAGTCCCTGCTCCAGCTCACCAGCAGCTCAGCCAGAGCTAACAGGGAGCGGTGCAGCAGGGAGCACACAGCAGCCTGGCTGCTCAGTCACTTCACCTGATGCGCAGGTCCACAGGCCCACTTACTCTTCACCACTCAGGTTTTCCAACTCTGAAGTAAGTCATGTCATAGCACACAGAACTTGTTGCAAATTCAATTAGGTGAAGATTTTGTTTTGTTTTTTTAATGTTCTCTGTATGAAAGCTCTTAAAAATAACTATATGAAAGTCCTTTTGTTGTGCATCCAAGGGTACAGCCAGGAAACAGCATGTAATGAGCCAAGAATGAGGTGAGAAACATGAACTACTTAAAAGAGATTTTAGTCTTTTTCATCATTTATAAGGGTATGTGGAAGGTGAGAGTGCTTCATTAAGGCTATCTGATCAAGGACCCTCTCAATGCAAAGGAGGTCAGTAAATTAACAGGATAAATTATGAACAAGAATACACAGAGCCACAAACCTGGCAGACAAGAAGTAACAGACAATGTCAAGGACCAAAAGTCTCCAGTTACTAATTGACGGGACACCAAGAAATTACAGGCACAGCTTTGGAGAAGGCTACCTGGACTCTGTAACTGGTAAGACAAGAGAAACCAAAGGAACAGGAAGATTTGGGACACTTAAGGAGCATCTGTAGGACTATGTGTATCTGTTTTAAATGGCAAGGTTTTGGTAGCAGAGGGGAGGCTGCAGAGGTGGCTTCTGTGAGATGACACCAGGAGCTGCCCCCATGTCAGGCAGAGACGGACCCACCGCTGCCCGAATCAGTCCATCAGTGACGCTGGTGGTGTCTCTGTGGTAACATATTTAAGAAAGAGTAAAAACCGTTGCACAGCTGATAGGAGGAGTGAGAAAAATGTGAGCGGAACAACTCTGCAGACACCAAGGTCAGTGAAGAAGGAGGGGGAGGAGGTGCTCCAGGCGCTGGAGCAGAGATTCCCCTGCAGCCTGTGGTGCAGCCCATGGTGAGGCAGCTGTGCCCTGCACCCATGGAGGTCCATGGTAGAGCAGATCTCCACCTGCAGCCCGTGGGGGACCCCACGCCAGAGCAGGGGGTTGTGCCCTGAGTGAAGCTGGAACACTTAGAGAGGAGCCTACGCAGAAGCAGGCTCCTCGCAGGAGCTGCAGCCCACAGAGGGAAGCCCACACTGGAGCAGGTTTTCTGGCATGACCTGTGGCCCTGTGGGGGATCCACGCTGGAGCAGTCTGTTCCCAAAGGACTGTACCCCGTGGAAAGGACCCACACTGGAGTAGTTTGTGAAGAACTGTCTCTCATGGCAGGGACCCCATGCTGGAGCAGGGGAAGAGCATGAGGAGGAAGGAGCAGCAGAGTCACAAGTGTTATGAGCTGACCACAACCCCCATTTACCATCCTCACCTCCAGCCACTGGGATGGGACCACTGTGCGTCCCAGGCACAGCTACTGGGGGGACTGGGATGAGTGGAGTAAGGGGCTCAGCACCAGCAGCTGGAGTGGGACCAGGCTTGTGTGCCTGGGGCCAGCTGCTGGGTGGGGGGACACAAGTGTCTGCATCTTCCCCAGACCTGGTGTGTGGGTGTCATATCAGAAGGACAGAGGGGCCATGACAGTACCTGGGAGATCTGTGAATGTGCGTGTGCTTGTGAATCTAGAGAGGGCTCTGTGTGTTTTGTCACTAGTGAATGTCAGCCTCCACCAGCCGAAGAGGACTTGGCTGTCTCTCCTTACACTTCATGTGAGCCCTGGACGTACGTGCTGTCGAAGGCAGTGCCTCCCATTTGGTGTCTCGTGCGTGTGGTGTGTCTCTGGGGTACGTACTCAGCTTTGCCGCTGGCTGGATCTGCAAGTGGTAAAGCAGCAGCCGTGTCCATGAGCCTGTGACAGGGACTCCCCCAGGATATCCCCCACAATGTTGTTTCTGATCTTTCACCAACAAGTTTTATTTCCTTGAGGTGTTACTCTCAAATCTCCTAGCTCAAACCTATAAAAACAGCTATGTTTGTGGACCAAGGAAAAGCAAATCCTACAGTTCTACCTGAATATATTTCAGCATGGGACTACATTCAGAGGTAACTACCTAAAATCCAGAACTAACTTCAAAGTATTCCTAAAGTAAATACTTATTCTTATAAAAGCTCCCAGTATCTAACACCTTAACAATGTCTACAACTAGCTAACACAAATGTTTACAATGCAATCAGAAACAGATTGTAGTTTCATCTACCAGCAAAGCAGAGCACTGCATTGCTGCACAACAAGCTTATAAAAAGTTATTTATCTTACTTCAGTGCCTGACTTCCCCACTGTCTTGCCACTGCTCTCCCACTGCACTGTTATCTTCAAATCTGCAATTATTAGATCACAGCTCTATTAACTACAAGCTGTCTTTATTCAATGGAGTTACATTTTCCATTATAATACCAAACATGATAATAACACACTAGCATGAGCATTACTGAGAAAATACAAGGGTTTCTGTTCAAATCTCAAGTGCAATTAAAAGTGGGCCCAATTCTTCAATAAAACTATTGTTTTTATTAAAGAACTCTTCATACACAAATGCTGAGCATGAAAGTGTCTAAGAACAATATACAAAACTTTTCCTTGGTAGCTTCTTTAGGTAGAAGTACTGAAATTGTGAGATAAGTTAATATGAAAGCAACATGTAAAAAGTCAATAATTTGTGTTTCATACAAGCAGCATTATTTCTCAGTTAAAAAATGGTTTGAAGTGAACATCAAAGAATTGGCACGTACAGCACAGTGAATTATGATATCCAACACTAATGTCAAATACGTTAAAAATATTTTTCTTAGACATCAAATCTTACTCTTCTGTGCATGTTATATTGTTTTTATTTTCAATGCTATTTCAAAAATATGAAATTTTCAAAAACATGTTATAATGCATCTCTGACTTTTATTGCTTCACTAGAGGGACACTTTTTTGTTGCTGTGTTTTTTACTTAAAATCTACTTTAATCTGTTTAAAAAAAATCAAAATATTTTTTTAAATACTGTGAAATACATGATTATGTGTTTTTAGTATCTTCAGGTAATGAGTACTATTTCATAATTTCATTAAAATGTAAATAACTGTCAATTGCATTTTTCTATTTTACAAAAGAGGATCTTTAAATGAATATAAGTTTTGATTAACATATACTTTAACCTCAGAAGGCTATATTTAGCCATAGATTTATGCCTTAAACCTCTTCCTCAACCTTACACCATGTTAGCTATCATTTTAATAAAGACGCTGGTATAAACTAACTTTATTTCTCTTCACTTGATAAAGTAAAATAAATAAATAAATTAATACTTGTTTCCTGCTACTTTCTCTAATTTGATTCATCAAGAAACTACTATGCAGGATTATGGCATATCTCCAAATCAAAAGCATTATCCTCACTAAGCATTAAGGAAAAAAAACCTGCCACTACTTGCTACTATTAGAACAGCAGCATCACAAGAATCCCATGTCCAAAACTAACAAATTAACTGTACTAAAAGCAGCAGGCGAGAGAGAATAGAAAGCTATTTTAGGGCTAGCTTAATCTGGATTTGAACTATTCTGAACAGCAAGCAACTAGTTTTTAATTCACCAGCACAGGATGACCACTGAGACAAAACCCACAATACAGAATACATTCCGTCACAGAAGAGCAGCACCTGACCATGTCTGTTCTCATTTTCAGCTGGTAACAAAAATTAGGACAATTTAATTATCATTAGTTAAATGCCACAAACATTTTTTATTTTAACATTAAGGAAAAAAGTTATAGACGTTGATACAGGATGCATTCCTGCAAAAACTAAAGCATGATACTAAAATCAACGCAGCTTAATATGGTTTTATGGAAAACCTAATTATATACACTAAACATGTTTTCTAACAAGGCCACAAGTTTAGTTTACAAGGTAAAATACACCTATAGAGATTCTCAGAGATTACAGAGAGGTACACAGTACATAAGACTAAATTACACTGAAGTTTGTGAATGTTTCTGATTAAGAAATAAACTATTTAAAAATCTATACAATACAAATATACTAGGACAGAGAAAACAGCAGAAAAAAAAGAAAGCACTAGTTGAAGCGATCGGGACATGAATGCATGATGGTGCTGTTGTGAACAGAAAACTAAGTTGATAGTTTTGTATATACCTAAGGGAACATTACAAATTGAGAAAAAATACAGAGGAGCACCAGGCTTCATTCAAACCTAAATTTAAGAGATTGTGAAAATGTTCTTAAATTAAAGGCTGAAGGGTAGGTGAGAAGTGCAAAAGATCAAGGTGATTCACCTTGCAGTAGTAAAATCATGAAGACTATTTTCAAATGAAGGATGACACTGTCAACAGGGAACAAAGAACAGTTGAAACAAATTGTTGGGTCTCTCTTCCATTTCTTCCTAGTTGCTTTATAAAAAGATAAATCTACATGCTACCACAATAATGTAAGAAGCCTAATAAGGTGTCAAAATCAGAATGCCTAGCTGTAGACAAGGATTATTGGCAGACACGCATTCAAACGAGTTTCTGAAAAACACTGTTGTGATGCCAGTGGAACACCACTACATCAAAATATTGAGGACAGAAAGTAGGATGTGTTGTTTGTGAAGCAATGCCATCTGTCAGAAGCAGCTTAGGGTCAAATCTGATTAACAGGCTATTTTAACAAGTAACAGAATCTCTAAGGAATAAAATACTCGCATTGTACCAAAAAGCACAGTGTTAGGACTATATGAGCAACAGTCTGACCACACTGGTAAGAATGACTGTGACTCACTGAAGGGGATAAAAGAGGTTACATAGACAGAAACAACAAAATATTGCAGGCTCCAACTGTCAGGCCAGGACAGGAAGCCAAGATTAAATGTTTAGACACCATTAACGACTGCTTCAGCCAGCAAGCAGTCAGGGAAACCACGCGAGGAGAAACAGTTCGTGACTTTATCAGAAGTAAAACACAGGACCCCCTTCAAAGTCACACTACTTGAGAGTTACTCTGTAACCCTGATCAAAGAAGTACTTAGAAATCCTTTAAAAGAGTGATAAAGAGGCAAATGTTTGTGTTTAACTTCAACAATGTGAACTATATAAAGATAAAAAGCATCTTTAACAAAACAAAAACAAACCACAAAAAGGACTAAAAAGATTCCAAGAAGAGTTAAATCCTTGAAAGCAGCATGAAGGCTATTTAAAAGCATCATATTTGATGCTAATCATCAAAGAAGATTTTAGAAAAGGGAAGAAAAAAAATCTAGCACAGCTAAATAGCAGTGAAAGGAAGCTTTAGTAGAAGAAAACATCTTTATAAAAGTTAAAGTTTTGTCAAAGGAGGAGAACAAAAAAAGATTGTAAATAGTGTCAAGTTATATGCAAAAACACAGTAAGGCAGGTCAATAAGGATTTTATTAACTTGAAAAATAGAAAGTAGAATGCAGCAATTTTTAAAAAACATCACAACAGTAACAGGCCTGCCTGAGAGCCTGTGTGGTAAAAAGTAATCCGTGTATGAAAAGACTCTTCAAAGAAGGCAAGCCCATAGCAAAACAAGCTTTTCAATTTGCTGTACTCTATAAGGGTCTGGAGAGGTTTTCTATGAAAGATCTCTCAATTACGGCAAACACTTTAAAGACAGCCTCAAAACAAAGCTAAGAACTGCACTATTAAAAAAAAAAAACCACCTTACAGTTATAATAGATAGTCCTATAAAACAGATGGTCCTATAACATGTATAATATGTAGACCTATAAAAAACAGAAAGGAAGATTACTGCTGCAAAAGTCCTTATTGGGCTTATATCTCTGGATATTGTTTCTCTAACTTGAAAAACTAAAATAATAATAATAATAATAATAATAATAATGCTTTAAAGGTACAGAAATAAGGACAACCAACAACACAATACAGTTCCACACAAGCAGCAGTTATATTAATTAGAATTTTTCTGCCTGGAAAGGACGGAACTGAGGAGTGGAGAAGAGGCAAAGCGTAAAATGAAGAACTACAAAATCATGTGTCTCATGAGGAGATGACCTGCAAATGATCCCTCTGAAACTACTCTCTGCTGTTTTAGCTGATCTCTCCCTGGTGCCGCACTGTGAGACACAGAGAACATGAAAGGAGGAGTTCTTCACATAACTGTACAATGGATACACATCCACTTGGTGTTAAATATTCTCGGAAGGAAAGTCCAGCAAGAACTAGTAAGTGGAAAGACACTAGTCGGGGCTCGGTAAGGCCATCAGAAGGCCTAAGAGAGTATTCTGGGCAAATACCGCTGGGTGCTTGCCCTGTTCTTACACTTCTCCATTTAGACATCCACCATGAGTCACTGTTAAAGGCATGATGTGTCAGGCGTGCACAAAATTAAGATCCAGCTCATTGATACTTTCTTAGATACTTTTTTAAAGTCACAATAAGAGCACTACACCGTGTAGACTTTAACACAGCTCAGTTACTCTAGCAAATACTATCACATTTCACTAACATAACACAGTACCTCTGAAAAATCTCTAAATATTTGACACAAAGACATCATTATCTCCAATACAAAGGCAGAGAAACAGACTAGTAAGGGGCCAGAGTTCTGCCTTTTGGTAGATTAATTTTAGATGGTTAACTTGAGTTACTGGAAGACTAAGTATCCAGGTTACACTGACTGGCTTCAGACTTGTCTAAGCTATTACCAGAAACCAGAGCCTGCCTCATGCCACATGATGAAAGAGCCACCCCAATAGGAAAGGGGCACAAGGCTCTTATCTCTCTTTTTTGTCTGAAGCATGTCCTCACACTCTCACAACATATTGTATTTAACTAGTCTCTTACTAGATTTGTCGAAAGAAACTTGCATTTAAAAGTAATGAAGGCAAATAAAAGCATATCTGTTGTTTTTCTTTTACACATGCCAGCTTTAGAAATGCTCCTGGAAAAAGTTACATAAAGTTCTTCAAAAGAAGACAACTGCTGACACACATTTGTGTTGGGTAAATACACAAAATTCAGAACTGGATTAAAAAGGATGTTCTAACATATAGGAAATGAAATTATTTGGAGCAGTTTAGAATAATCAGTTTATCAAACGTATCAGCAAGGCAGCTTTTCCATCACTAAAAACAAAAAGCCGTAAGAGATGTGCTTAAACCGACTTTTTTTATGTTCTAAGATCGCCCTCATGTGGCTAAATACAACACTGCTGAAGTTACCACTAAAATACACTATGGCACAATATCGTCCTGTAACCACAGCACCAGAGATACCGAAAACACTCGGAACCTCTCAGAGAATAAGCACGAATCGCGCGATCAGCCACTGACTTCAGGATGCCCTGGCTGAAATGCTCCGAATCTGGTTTTCGGAAGCACACAACAGAAATGCATCTGAAGTCAGATACAGTTCAGCAGTTGCAGTATCAAACACACCGGGCACTCGTGACAGTTCTGGGTTCAACTACCCTCAGAACGCTTTTTATTAAGACCAACTATGCTTGAATAAATACGACCTTAGGAGTAGTAAGAGATTTAGTTTCTCATCTAAAGTTGGATCAACCCATATAAAGCAGTCATAAAGCAGTCCTGAAATACTTTTAAAAGTTATTTAACAGCACCTGATAGATATTCTGCTTTTTAGATACAAGTTATTCTCCTGATAGCGCTGTTGTCTTTGGCATAAAATTCTGTTTGAGTTGTAAATTAATTATCTGTAAATACTCCATAGGGCAGCTATGGATTGGTAATTTAGGATTCTAAATATCAATTAAAACGTCATCTCAGGGAATGACAACCAAAAGCCAAATCTGAGTATACAGGGTAATTAGCTAGCGTTAAATTACGCAACATCACCTCACAAACTTGTACTGCAACAAACACACTGGGATTGTGAAATACAGAAAGCACGTACACAATACTACTTGGCTATCACCGCCTTGTAATTTTACTTACACTTGTAATCCCCATGAACATCAGAGCAATGCAAGGCCTGTAAAGGACTGAAATGACAATGCAGTGGAAGCACCTAACTTTGTTATCTCCCTTCTGCAGCTGAACTCTTAGGCGCTTGAGTTAAAACCATTTACACAAGCTGTCAAAAGAAAGCACGAGTGTTTTACATCCAGATGTGCAGCAGTTCAACACAAACAGGAGGCAGCCCGGCAGCTGCTCTTTTCCAGGTGTTCCCTAATATGCTCCTGAGCGGGAGCCGCGGAACAGGCAGCCGGGGGGTGCCCGGGGCTCCCCAAGCCCTCCGGCGCCCGCCCAAGCACCACCCGGGGCCCCCCGAGCGTGGAGGGGCCTGCGTGGCCCGGCGGACCATGTGCTTCCGCCGCAGGGAGACGGCGCTGGGGCAGCCCCGGCGCCTCCCCACACACAGCCGGCTGCCCGCGACCCTCCCTCACCCCGCCCTGGGGCGCCCTCCGACCTCGGCCTCGGCCCCGGCCCCGGCCCCCCGGCCTCGGCGGCTCCACCACCCCCCAGAGCCCGCGGCAGCCGCTGCCCCCGCCCCCCGCCTTTGGTGCCAGCGGAGGGGCGACGGTGGCTGGGGGGAGCAGCAGCCGTCCCGCCGGTGGGGGCACTACTTCTCGTGCGGATGGAGCGTGATGACACACTCGCGCCGGAACTACTTTTCTCCCCCCCCCCCGTCAGCGCCGGCCCTGCTGTAAGAGGATCCGTGCGCGTTCCCCCGCCCTGCCCGGCCCGCCGCCTGCGGCCGGCCCCGCGCCGCCCCGCTCACCTGCAGCCGCAGCCTCCATAACCGCGGCGGGAAGGGGCGGCGGCAGCGGGGGAGCTGCGCGAAGGCCAAGCGGCGCGGCGCGGCCCGGCCCGGGTTAAAAGAAAGGGGTGCGGGGGGGGCGGGGGAGGGCAAAACAAAAATCACTTCCGCGCCAGCGGGCCGGGCTCCCCCGGGCCGCGCCCAGGCCCCGCGGGCCCCCCGCTTTGGTAAAGAAAATATTATTTTAATGGGTGGGGGCGGAGGGGGCGAGACTGGCCGGGCGGCGGGTTATGGCGAATCTGCCGCGTCCGACACGGCGGCTTCTTCCTCGGCGACGTCGCGCAGAGAGCGCGCGGGCCGGGCGGGGCTGGGGCGGGGCGGGGAGGCCGAGCCGCGGCCCGCGGGCGGCGCCTGCGCAGTCTCGGCCTCGCGCCCTCCCCTGAGGCGCGCGCTCGCGGGACAGGGCCCGGGCCGCGGTTCAGCCGGGGCTCCGCCTGCTGGGGTCAAGGCCCCGGCCCTCTCCACCGCGCGGGCCCGGAGCAGCCTCATCCCGAGGGGGAGGAGACGGCCCAGTGCACAGAATCGTCTAGGTTGGAAAGGACCGTGAAGATCATCCAGTCCAACCATTAACCTGGCACTGACAGTTCCCAACTACACCATATCCCTCAGCACTATGTCGACCCTACTCTTAAACACCTCCAGGGATGGGGACTCCACCACCTCCCTGGGCAGCCCATTCCAACGCCTAACAACCCGTTCTGTAAAGAAATACTTCCTAATATCTAGTCTAAACCTTCCCTGGCGCAACTTGAGGCCATTCCCTCTTGTCCTATCGCTTGTTACTTGGTTCAAGAGACTCATCCCCAGCTCTCTGCAACCTCCTTTCAGGTAGCTGTAGAGGGCGATGAGGTCTCCCCTCAGCCTCCTCTTCTCCAGACTAAACACCCCCAGTTCCCTCAGCCGCTCCTCGTATGACATGTGCTCCAGGCCCTGCACCAGCTTCATTTCCCTTCTCCGGACACGCTTGAGTAATTCAATGTCCTTTTTGTAGTGAGGGGCCCAAAACTGAACACAGTCATTGAGGTGCAGCCTCACCAGTGCCGAGTACAGGGGCGAGATCCCTTCCCTGTCTCTGCTGGCCACGCTATTTCTGATGCAAGCCAGGATGCCATTGGCCTTCTTGGCCACCTGGGCACACTGCTGGCTCCTGTTCAGCCGGCTGGCAATCAAAAACTGACACAGCCCTTGGAGCGCGAAGCCACCTGAACTACCCAGCAGTGATTACAAACGTGTCTCTCGTACTACAGAATAATTGGACAAGTTTGAAGGAAAACACAATTCCCACCATATCAAGTCCATAAACAAAACATTTGTGATGTAGTTTCACATGGGTGTTCAGCCTCATGCCAAAGGCCATGACTTACCTGACTGCACTTCAGAAGTTTTACGTTATCCATAGATCAGCATGTAGCAACAGTCTGGTGAATCACTCTAATTTTTTGATTCAGCTCCTAAGTTATGAATTTGGGTATTAAATTATTGAGGCTTTTTTCTTAATAGGAGCTTGAAGACAGGTGCTTCCATGATGCAGCACTAGTGCCACTGAAATACTCAAAAACACCTGCTTCAGCCTCATGCTTTTCTGTTTTGTTACTTTACTGCTTTGTTTCTACACTAACAACCACTGAATACCAGGGGATTTTTAATCACTTTTAATCATAAATGTTTGAACACATTCAATATTAATGAATTTAGTGTTGAATTCCATAATGTCTGTTACTGTAGTTAATTTCAGTACAAATGACTGTATAGGGATCTCATTATCCTCCGTAAACATTAGTAGTATTATGTTTTTGTCATACTGCAGATGTACTCAGTGAAGTGTAAAGAGTAAGAATTGTGAAAACAAGAATTAATTTCAGTATTAATTACAGTAATGAACCTAAATAATTTCCCGTTGTAAGAGAAATAATGCATACATATTAACTGAGAAATAGCTTATAAAAATATTTTTTAAACATGACTGCATATATCTCATTGTGATAAGTAAAATTCAGCCACGGGCAGAAGGCCACAAAACCTATATATATTTGTCCAACAAAGCAGTTTTTAACCTAGAAAATATCTATATGATGGTTGCATCATAAATGCTGACTCCAGGGCCCAAACCCGATTCACCACAGCACTGGGACTGAGCCACCTCTGCTGGCATTTGGGCATTTTCTGACCATTTTTGCTCTTTTCCACTGTAAAACTGTTTTCCATCAGTGCGGTCTTGGTGATCTTCCTGCCATGGTGGAAACAGCCTCTCAACCACCATCCAATCTCAAAAACTTATCTTCCCCCTCCCCCCGCCTTCTCTGCCAGATGCTGAAGTAATTAGAATCTCTATCCTAACAGCCAGCCTCACAGTTTGACCCCATACTCTGTTCTTGGAAGAGTCTTTTGACCTGGACAGAAAAATCCATCGCGTACAAGGGCTCCTTGAAGCAAATGCCCTTAGATCAGATATAAGAGAAGACTGAGAACAAACCACAGCCCTGTAGCCAGATGAAGGCAGGTGCCCCTGTTATTTAACTCGCCAGCACCTACAGGAAGCTGTAGTCAAGGAGCTGGCAGGGGTGGGAGTGCGGAGGTTTAACAGAAACGTTAAGATCATTACAAACGGAGGTGTGAGTGTTGGGAGCAGAAGGAGCTGAAGCAGTGTGTGCTCAGCAGGTCATCGATACTATGGCACGTCTACGTGTAGCTCCTCAGGACACCCAGATCAGGAAAGCAGAGGGCAGAAACACCCAGAGGACACGAGACAGTAAGTCAGCAGCGTTGCAAATGACTCATGGGGTGGGGCAAGATGAACGCACAGAAGATGAAAATTACTGTCAGCTCCTAAACAGCACAAGACACCTCCAAACACCAAGCTTGCCAGATGAGAAACAACCAGGAGACATGATGATGGGGACTCGGTGTGTCCCTTGTCCTCCATGTCACAAGTAATTCTGGCCAGACTGCCTGAACAAACATCCTTGATGCTTATGTGTATGACAGGGTGAGTGCAAGGAACTGAAATAATTGGTGTGTAAAACAAAGTCACCTCTCCTAACCGGTGTCACGTTCTGTCCTGTTACACTACTTGCGGCATTAAACAGTCTTATATTGAGTTTTGCTATATTAGTTGCTACAGGAGGAGGACTTGGCCAGAGCCAGTCTTGGGCCCCAGCAGAAAAACTGTGGCTGAGCAGCTGTACTCCACCAATGTTCACCCCACCAATACTCCTCTTGCTCAGAATGACTTGCAGGAGACAGCTAGTACAGAAACATGTTCTTTAGAATTTATGTCAGAGACCCAAATACAAAGCAGAAGGGAAAGACAACCAGACATTTCCAGAGGCTATGGCCAAACTCCTCTGCTAAATTATTTCATTTGTCTCCTCTGACCTGAATGACAGAGCAACATTATAGCAGAGTCATGCATGGATATTCTGACCTGATGAGAAGGAACATTTAGGAATCTGTCTTTAGCTTGCTGCCTTGACTTGCCCTCTTCACCTTCTGGACTCCTAGTGCCCCTTTTTGCCCCTCTTCCCACCCCTGCTCACTACTGCACCTACCAGCTTCTGGAGAATGTTTTCTACTAGGAGCAATAAAGATGAAAGCACATTCGTGCTCAGGCACCCATGAAAGGAAGGGATTCTGCTCTTTTTAGTACATGAGTAATACTCATCCTTACCTTGGCATTGAAAGAACATTCTCTGGTCCTTGAGTCACCGAGCCTCACTATAGCATGTAGGGTGGACTCTCCTGCCAAGAAAAGTGCTTGTCCCAAATCTTTCATGTAGTTGGAACCACTGGTTGAACATCGGTATGACAAGTGGTTTCTTACTTTTTACATAGTTGTTGCATACAGTTCTGCTTTGCACAATTACAAGCCTGTGTAAAAGGCCACATTAATAAAGTCTTGTTCTTTACCAAAGACAAAAAAAAAAAATTAGAGCTGGAATCTCTGAGCTTTGGTGTCTGGCCCAGTCAAAATCGTTCTGGGAGCTCTGCCTGTTGGAGGTCAGGAGAGAAGGAGATGAGCTATCACTGCTGGGGTGCCTGGCCAGGTCACAGAGCCACATTAAAGCAAAGTCTTTGCAACTCTGAATCACAACTTCCACAGCTTAAATAAAAATACCCCCAAGTTTTTCCAGAAATTCCACCACGTGCATCCATATTAAACCCCACATAGCTCACCACCAGCATGAGTTTAGAAGCCGCCACACAACAGCTGATCCAGTTGACAGAATAACCAGCATTGACTGGAAGTGCCCTCTCAAAGCAGAAAACAGCCCTCACCTTGGGAGGGAATCTGATCCTGGTCCGTTTATCTATCTCATTCTGTCCTAGTTTTCTTACTGACTAAATTCAAGGTCCACTCTCTACCTGTGCATTCCCTGTCTCTCCTGCGTATCTCCTTGTCTGACCTCTTGCTGCCTTTCAGCTCCCAGTCCCAGTTTTCATTCACAGGAATCTCTCCTGTTCTCCTCAAAGCCTCTTTCCAGGTACTTTCTGCACTTAACTCTCTCACCCCAGCTTCTGTCAGGCCACTCGCAGATAAGCTCCTGCATGCACAAGTGTTCAAATACAGCTACCAGTTCCCTCCCTTCAGTCCACTGAGTGGTTCCTTGTTGTAGCTTCCATGTCTAGCCAATATCAGTTGGCTTCTCCTTAACCAACTCTCATAATACTAACGAAAAATGCTAGAGAATACAAAGTTCACATATAGAGACAGTTAAGTACTGCATAGGGCTTCAGCCTGTTTCTGGAGCTGGAATCCATGAAGAGAGTGTAGGTGCCCTTACTGAGGGCACAGCAGATACCAACTCCTCCTTTTCCCAGTTACACAGTTTGGCTTTATTCACAAGCAATGGGAAAAGCACTTTACTGTGTGAAGGTGTGAAACCAGAGTGCACCTTGCTTAGCTGTTCAATAAGAGTGGTCCCACACAGTTGTAGTAGTAAAATCAAGAAAAAATTAGAATTAGTACTGCCTTGTGCAGCTTTCATTTCCATTTGGTTTTGCAGAAGCTATTTCTGGGAATCTTTAGCATCTCAGTCATGTACTGCATTTGAGCAGGATCTCCGACTCATTTAGCATTGTTGATAGATCTGACCTAGATATGCATTAGGACTACATAGCAAAGGGGGTTGTCTGTAAAACAAGACTCTGCCTCGTTTGTTACAGAAGCTGGAAAATACTGAGAAATAAACATGAGGTTTTACAAAGGGAAGTTAGGAATGGGTTTTTCAGGAGGATAATATTTTTCTCAAAGAGCTCATTTATGATATAGAAACAGTGTTCATTAATTGTGTCTTTTCTGGTTGCTCACCATGGCATCTTGCAACGTGCTTTGAAAAGTATCACGTATTTCTATAGCTGAAAATGTTAGAATCTGTGCTTAAATATGATAATTGCTTTTAAAAACCCTCATCCTAGATATCTTAAATTGAACATATAAAGTTAGGGAAACTTTTTACCCTAACCTTCAGTGCTTCACTTTCCCTTTTTCCCCAAGCATTTTGTGAAAATAAAGCCATTTCTATTGAAGCAGCAAATCAATATAAATGCCCCATAAGCACCCACAACAAAATTAATTAAGCCACAGGGAGGATGCAGAGCTCTATATAGGACACACACCAAGTGCTATTTAACTGCGTAAATGAAGTAGTAGTCCTGTGAGAGAAAACAGTAAATTATGTGATCACAGACCTAAGGATCTGCAACAAAAAATATCAGCAAGAGGATAAAAACAGACATATGCTGACAGTCTTGACTCTGACACTTAATTAGCTTTCAGTGCTTGACTTTCCAACCTTACTGATTTTTATTAGTAGTACTTTTAAAATACAAAAACCTTCTAGCCTTTTATGAAGTAGAATGCATAAAGCATTCTAACAGAAGTGCAGAACTCAGAGATATGACTAATTAAATGCTCTAAGAAGTCTTCAAATCAACTTTGGCACATTTGCTGTAGAATTGAGGAAATCAACCCGAAATGTGTGTTGGGGTTCTTTACTAATGCAAAGAATGCTACAGTACACATGCACTTTACTGCATGTGAGTTTACCATTCTCGCTCGCAAACAATTTTTTGGGAAGTACACAATTCTCACTGGAATCAGTGGTGGTCTCTGAATTAATATTTTTTAGAAGAGCAGTTTGACCAAAAAGCAGTTTTAAATAAACAGGGTAGGTATATTCTTAATACAGATGAGATCACTTTACAAACTCACATGAAGATTTTTCCCACGTCTTTCATGACAAAGGGCATTGCAATGCAGGACAGCTGTGATCTAAATCAGATAATTCAGGAAGTCTTATGAACAGCACTTCTTTTATACAATTTTTTTCCCCTTTTGATTGGCACATCAGGAACTATGATTCTTTTCTCTAGGAATAACAAGTATTTTATTGAATGTTATTTAAAGAATAAAACATTGATGTACTAAGTTGTGTCCTTTCAGGTAGTTAACAGATTTTAATTTAACCTAACTGATCTTTGATAGAATTATTCTTTCAAACTGCTTTGTTAATGCTAATTAGAGTATTTACTACTTGGAATTGTCCTTTGCATGTTCCCACTTTGAGATGTATCTTCATTACTGCTGAATTTCAAAAAAACCCTCCAGAATTTTGTTTGTTTGTTTTTTGTTTTTTTCCAATTGCTAGAGCAAAAGTTTCCCCCTCCTCAATACTGAATACTTAGAACCAAAAATACAAAAATTTACAAAAATATTTCCCAGTTTGCCAATAGTACCGTACCATACATTTTAGTATTTTGCATTCCCCACACATCACTACAATTCATATTTCTAGACTTCCCTTGGGGTCATTTTGAGGACATAATACTCATTACAGACATTACAGAGCTTTAGGCAGAGCTTGGCCCACGCCGTTACACCACAACACCCGGTTCAGTAGCCTGCAGATAGCCTAACAGCCAGTGGCACTGCCACCGAAACAAGCTTTCGCACTACACCCTCAAAACGTACTCTAATGCTGGCTTTACAGTCCTGCAGTTGGACGTAGCAGTTCCTCAGTCACAAGCCTAGCCATGTAAGATACAGACACTTAATTCCAGACTTAACTTCTTCAGCACAGGGTGTTAAGAGTTCCCTGGTGACAAAACAGTTCCGATGCTCCTCACGCTCTTTTTTCCCCCCTTCAGTCCTCCTTGCCCGTAAGTTTATTGCCATCTAACTATACCTGTTAAACTTTGCGCAGCCAAGTGCTTTATATCCAATTTGCAAAACAATCTGCATACAAAACATGTCTGAAAAAAGTTATTCGTGACCTGGATTTGTCCTTTCAACCAGTCCGCAGACAACTGCGCCGAAACAACTAAGGAGACAGAAAAGAGCGGGAATGGGAGTTGTATCACCACTCATCGATCCATAACGTCCATATTTAATTTTAGTCAATTAAACAGGTTTCAAACCAATCAGTGCAACTATTGGCTTTCAATTTACACTGTAGAGACAGTCCGAGTCCATCACCTTCACCTCCAACTCAGAGACTTGGGTGAACATGTATTACCATGGAGGGAACACATTTCATTATTATTAAAATAAAAGCACCATGTTTAATGACAGCAAAGACTGAAGTAGGTTAAGTAATTAAAGTAGTTCTTCCTGGGTTTTGTACACTGTTTTTCCACTAAGGGAAAACTCTTAGCCATATTTACAGCTGTGGAGGTATTCACCAGTGTCCATTGAAGATAGATTCTGGGAGAGGACATGAAGGAAACATTCTCAAAGTATTTTAAATATATAATTTAGGATACATAAAATACATAATTTAAGTTAAACTGAGTAAAACCATGGGGTTCTTCCAAAGAGAAACTCAAATCACTACATTTAACAAAAATATTAGGTGTTTAAAGTGGATTTACCTTCACTTTCTTGTGACTAATACTGCCCTTTATCCCTATTCCATCAGTTGGATCATCTGTGTGGCTAAAGTCAGTCCACCACTACACAGGTTTGAGGAATTTTCAGAGCTATTCAGCACATATTTTTTACCTCACTTCTATTTCCCCGCTGTTTCAAAGGAAAAACAACTCAAGCTGATGCTGTGCATTTGTGGAAGTCCTACTAGAAAATACAAAGATTAATGCTCAGAAATCATAGGAGGTTGTTTTTAACCATAACCGGTTTTATGCTTAAGAAAAGTTGTCATTGCTTTACTGGAAATGCTGCATTTTTTTTCCCCACAGTATCTGTCTGGAGTAACTGTATCTGCTTCTTACTTTTATCTGCTCTGTTTAATGTGGGGTTCTGTGTTTAGGGCTGCATAATTGCTGTTTTCTTGTTACAGAACATTAACCAGTAACAACTTTATAATGAAAATGCTAATAAAAATGGGGCAGTGCAAACTGCACATTTACAAATCTCTCCAGAGCTTAGCGTGAGGCTTATCATAATTCTTGCCATCTCAGGGTTGTATAGTCTACTGATACTGATTACACTGCACAGTTAATTTAAAAATTATCTCCTGCAGGCCTGAAAGGCAACAATTATAAATAACTTCAGAAAAAAAAATATATATACATACTGAAAATGCTTCTAATAAACAGATTCTAGTTTTCTCAGTGTAGCAATATAATCATTGCAGGACTTGGAAACAGCCTGTATTAATCACATTTCTGCTTGCAGGTTTATACTGTTTAATCCTATTACAACTGTACAGCATGTTTTTCCTTTGCTAGGTGATGTCAGACTATCTGGAGACAGCAGCACAGCTGGAACACTGTGCAGATTTAAATGGTGTTTTTCCTTGTTCTTTTAAGGACTTTTGGATTGTGGGTTGTTTTCTTACACAGGCTCCTATGAGACAAGAAATTATGTTTAAAAAAAATGAAAGTTAAGAAGAAACATTATTATATGCTGTTTCTTTCGTCTGGTACAAAACGAACACCGTGCAGCTGGACTAAGATAGAAATGCATGTGAGAAGGCAAACTTTTCTGGAAGCTTTTCAAAATGCAGCACTGGCAAAATAGATGATTATTTATATTTGTGATTATATATAAAATATACAATGCAACATCCAAACAGCACTCTGATTTCATTCTCTTCACCTTTACTGTAATTCAGAGAAAGAAGAAATACACACGTACCAAATAGAAAAAGTAAACTCATAGTATGACTAGCATATTCTCAATGCCACTAAGAGACAGTGGTATTGAAAAAGGCACAAAGACAGGTGTAGAAGACAGACATCTTTGTTACTGTATTCCTACTGGGAAAGTTGGCACAGCTCTCACTCAACAGTGAGCTATTTATAGGAGAGTGGAGCAGAGAGGAAAACCAGCACCAATCACGCTGGTTTTGATTTATTAACTCTACAGTAGGAATTTGACAACCATGATATACCCAAACTGCAAACTATAGAAATCTGACAGTTTGTATGATTTTGATTTGATGAGACATTTCATCATATGTTTGGCTTCAGCAGACTACTGTCCTATTCTTAATCTTCATCAATTTTCTGCAAGATTAGCATGTCATTAAATACTTGATATCCTAAATTCCCTCCTAGGAAAGTGAGAACCACCACCACTACCTACCTAAATAGTTCCTCCAATTAAATCATACATACATACATATAGATATCTATTACATACACACCCAGTTACCCACGTTCTTTTCCATATACACTTTATTTGTGCTACTAAAATGCATGTCTGATACTTTATTAACTGCTGGGGCTTTTTTTTTTCCCCTCAATAAGCTTAAATAGAATATGGCATGCCTTCATCTATCCATCAAGCTCAATGGGTAAGGCAATCCTAAGTTTGCTCAGTATTCACTGCTTCATTGCTAAAACTATTTTGAAATTACAAGAAACAGTACACATACACTACTATATCCCTAGGACTTTCACCCAGAGAAGGAAAAAACAAAAGTAATGGGGATTTCTTATAAGCAAATAAGAGGTAGTTTGCTTACTAGAAGCTCTCCTTTTCTGGTAAAAAATACCTGTTAGTTATAAAAATGCAGTAAAAAATAACCAGTTAGTTATACTCTGATAGTTGTCTATCAAATACATGCAACTGAATGTTTTTAAATTGAAAACCACTGCTCCTTCTCATACAAAAATCACCACAGAATTCAGGCAGTCTGCAAGTGTAGCGTTCACCATCCCTATTCTTCTAATTATATTTTTTACATAAAATGGTAATTAAGTAAAGAATTTCCTATTCTTGGGGATTGGAGATGGCAGCTTTCAGTGTCCTCAGCTCACAGGCAACTCCAAACCCACTTTCACTAGCATTTGAAGTCAAGATGTTGGGTTTCGAGCAGCAGTGACTGAGGCATGGGCGTACTTTCCTCTCCTGGCTCTGTATGGATACGCATACTAATATATGGAAAAAAAAATCTGCAGCTAAATTCTTCAGAGCCTGTCTGCCTACAGCTTCTGGAGGTCTTCAGAAGCATCCAGACTTTCCCACTGCCTGCAGAAGGAGACTGATGGGACTACTGTGACCATCTAAACAACACTATAAGAGGACAACATGCCTACTTCTGAAACAAGGGGGGAAAAAAAAGTTAAGGTATGTAACTTGTGAAGTGTTGATATCATTGATTTGCTCATTAGTCTTTGCATATTAACAGTGCAAATTCCACAGTTATCACAGTCCAATAATTCACTCTTCAACATAGTAAATACTGATGACAGAAAAAAGCCTTGAAAAGGAAAAAGCTGTAAATAAGTCCTTTTTCAGAGTAATATCCATTGACTGACAAAGTCCTATCCCCACCCATTCGTTCTTTGCTTCTTACAAGGAGGGAAACACACACGCTGCACAGTGTTTGTGGATATTTTAACCAAAACCCCTCCATCTCTCTTAGAGATGAATTTTGAAGGTAGTACGGAGATTACACCACAAAATGTTTTAAGGAAAATTTACAGTTTTAGAATTTTCGTAAAATCACAAATATTGCTTATGTTTTGAATACTCCAGCTACTAAAATGTAATGACAGCAACACTGAATTGAACAGTCTACAGGAAGTCTGCGTAAGAGAAGAGGACTTCATTTTTCTGAACTCCATCTACTAGGGCTGACAGAAGCTCCAGTTAAAACTCCTTAATTGGTGTAAGCTGTTTGAATTTCCTTTTTTTTTTTACTTCTTCAGTTTAAGCTAGTATCTTCAGGTTTCATTGTGTATTATCTTAAAACCAAGCAACTGTATGCTCGATCTGAGATTGTTCTCTTGGCCATGATACCAGGGTTTTCCTGGTCCAAGGATGATTTTATTTTTCCCTCTTCCCTGATAAAAACTTCTAGAGTGCATTTAATTTGTAACTCCAGTGCTCTGAGATAATTGCTCAAATTGGAGGGTAAAAGAAAATAAGTTTTGCAGCTTGCACACCTGAATATTTCCCCTATTTTTGGAGTGCTCTTCAGGTCATTTTCTGTGTTATTTTAACAATGAGTGAAAAATTAAGCTTTAAAAGGTTTAGCTGTATTTCTTTCTGCCTCACTTCCCTTTCTCTGAAAGAACAGCACAGTTGCATAATATGTGAAGTGCAGTACCTAAAAACCATCTGCTCAGTCTACTTTCATTAGTACATCACGTCAAGGGTTTTGGGTTTTTGGGGTTTTATTTTTGTAACACAGACACCATTACTTAAACATCTAATAAAAACACATGGGTTCAGTTTTCATGTTCATGCAGCAAGCTGTGCTAATAAATTAGTCATCCTTGTCATATCTCAGCTGTCAATTCCGCAAAACTTGTTTATGATTAAACCAACTTATGTATTGTATACACTTCACGTGCTTTACGTAACTGTTTACATTTGCTTATATTTAGTACCTCCTGATAAATTCTGAAGCATAACAAGCCTGGTTTTAATCTCATTCATATACATGAAAGCCAGAAAATACCTTAGAAATCAGTGAAGTCACCCAGATGTAATGGAATGGCTGCTCGAGGCTTAGATGATCGCACGCTTTGCTGGGTAAAAAACTGGCTGGATGGCCGGGCCCAGAGAGTTGTGGTGAACGGAGTTAAATCCAGTTGGAGGCCGGTCACGAGTGGTGTCCCCCAGGGCTCGGTTTTGGGGCCACTCCTGTTTAACATCTTTATTGATGATCTAGACGAGGGGATCGAATGCACCCTCAGTAAGTTTGCAGGTGACACCAAGTTGGGTGGGAGCGTTGATCTGCTCGAGGGTAGGGAGGCTCTGCAGAGAGACCTGGACAGGCTGGAGCGATGGGCTGAGGCCAACTGGAGGAGTTTCAATAAGGCCAAATGCCGGGTGCTGCACTTGGGCCACAACAACCCCCAGCAGCGCTACAGGCTTGGGGAGGAGTGGCTGGAGAGCTGCCAGTCAGAGGGGGACCTGGGGGTGTTGATTGACAGCCGGCTGAACAGGAGCCAGCAGTGTGCCCAGGTGGCCAAGAAGGCCAATGGCATCCTGGCCTGTATCAGAAATAGCGTGGCCAGCAGGGACAGGGAAGGGATCTTACCCCTGTACTCGGCACTGGTGAGGCTGCACCTCGATTACTGTGTTCAGTTTTGGGCCCCTCACTACAAAAAGGACATTGAATTACTCGAGTGTGTCCAGAGAAGGGCAACGAAGCTGGTGCAGGGTCTGGAGCACATGTCGTACGAGGAGCGGCTGAGGGAACTGGGGGTGTTTAGTCTGGAGAAGAGGAGGCTGAGGGGAGACCTCATCGCCCTCTACAGCTACCTGAAAGGAGGGTGCAGAGAGCTGGGGATGAGTCTCTTGAACCAAGTAACAAGTGATAGGACAAGAGGGAATGGCCTCAAGTTGCACCAGGGAAGGTTTAGACTGGATATTAGGAAGTATTTCTTTACAGAATGGGTTATTAGGCAGTGGAATGGATTGCCCAGGGAGGTGGTGGAGTCCCCATCCCTGGAGGTGTTTAAGAGTAGGGTCGACATAGCGCTGAGAGATATGGTGTAGATGGGAACTGGCAGTGCTAGGTTAATGGTTGGACTACATGATCTTCAAGGTCCTTTCCAACCTAGTTGATTCTGTGAATGCAATGGCATCAGAATCTGGCCTTCAGTCACAACTACAGATTGATTAAATGCTCTCAAGTCAGCACTACTATTCTGCTATAAAAAACTATGATCAGATCTAACTAATAGGCATGAGCTATCACAGATCAAGGCATTGGAAACTACTAGTTTAGTGTGACCTCACCTATTTTTCTAGCAGAAATGTGGCAGCTCAAACAAAAATTCAGGGAAGTTTGGTACTCGAGGGTTTTCCAATATCCCCTCTGGACGCACTGGAGGAAATCTGTCCGAGGACCAGCAGAACCTTCACGTACCTTGCGGTTCCCATGCATGTAGGCCATGTCTGCAAGAGCTTCACTACCAAAGCTGCCAGTGAAAGGTCAGAGCTTGGCATAGTGCAAACCTCCACATTGCTGTCAGTCCTCTCCCTGGCTCCTGAGAGGCAAGGAAAGCTTTTCAGCCCTATCACTGGGGAAGCCCCGGTAGTGATCTTTTGTCCGCAAGGGCAAACTGAAGCCTGCCATCTGTGGTTTGGGGAAGACTTGAAATACCACTTTATCTCCCTCTCCCCTTCCCTCCCAAAATAACTGATGCCTTCCTAAAAAGCTACCAGCCTGGCAACGAAGGTCTGTAGCCCTTCTTGTCCTATCATCTCATCCGCCTCTCCCACCCACTTCTTAGCCCCTCCGACACACTCTTCCTCCCTTCCCCCAACAGTCAGTTTGGAACTGTGGAAACTCAACTCTCCTTTCTGCCATCTACAAGCCCATACAGACCCCCGGGCAACATTTCTCAGTCACCTCTCACAAAATACCGGTAACGCCCTAGAGCTTCTCCTGTTCCTCTACTCCTGGAGCAAAGCAGCGCCATCAGCAATCCCAGAGAGCACCCTAACATGGCTGTGGAGTCTGCAGAAGGCACTGTCCTCATTCACCGAGGTGTATTGAAGAGCAACAGCAACAGCTGAGTGTCTTCCCCAGTCCCTCCACACCGAGGTATGATGATGACTACGACCATGGACACACCTGACTAGGATACACCAGTGGCAAGACAGGGCAGTGAAGGGCGCAGTGAGAGGAAGGGAGGCAAGAAACAGACTTGAACAAAGTAGAAACTGAGTAAGTCCATGGCATTAAATAACTTATTAGATGATTATATCGATCCCTGAGCTTTCTTTTGGAATGTGCAGAACTGGTTTCTTCCAAAAGAGTCATCCCTGAGTTTTAAGACTGTTTTGCTTCAGGAACACCTTCTACTACCCCACCAAGTGGGCTCCTGCAGTCCTAGAGTCCTCTAACACCACCCAAGCAATGCTACCACTGCACCCTCCCACACCAGAACACCCCCCCCCCACACCATCCCCCCCGGATTCCTGCCCCGAGAACACTACTCCAGGGAGTTACAGCACAGCCCCCGGTGTCACACACTGCCAAAAGGAAAGGAGGGAACACAACCCCGTGTGTCTTACGACAGGGGCAGTACACAGGAGATGGAGGAGATCCAGAGTCAAATGCTGTGTAGTGCAGCTCCAGCCAGTCCAGAGGGGACAGCTCTGAGCACCGTGGGTGCAGTCTTTCGGGTGGTGGTTGGAGGAGAGGCAGGGGAAGGAATCACTCACTGGAGCAAGTGTATTTATCAGCACAGATGTGGCCTGTACGTTGGACAGACAGACAGTCTTAGCCTCCATCTTATTTACGGGAAGAAACTCTTCTATCCCCAAACCAAAAAGCATAAACTCCTCCTAGCTTTATAGAACAGTTCACAGATGCACAGAATGTACTTGCCTGCTTGTAAAATAAAAAAAAGGTATTTATTAAAAAAAAAAGAGGTATGAGGTTTAATTAAAATGCTTCGACATCAAAAAGGGCTGTTTTAATAAGGTATTTCAGACTTCCTTGTGCATCTCTCAATACTAACTACTGCCTCAGCAGCTGAAGTAATAATAAGATAACATTCTTATCAGAGTAGCACTAGAAAAAATTTCACTAGACCTTGATTTTTCTTGCCACTACTACGTATACACTCTCTATGGTACAATACCTTAAATTTCCACTTTAAGCAGTCAAAATAAATAGAAAAAAGTGTTAAGAGTAAGATCTGTATGGAAATTATTTCTGATTATTCAACATGCAACAGATTTTTCTGGACTTAAAAAAAAATGAAGGTTAAAAACTACATCCAAAACTTTACTCTTACCATACATTATTTAAGTATTTATTGTCTGCTACTAAACATGTGTAAATGGCCAAAGATTTCATGTCCTGAATTCACTGATGAAAAACAGGAACTTAAGTGCAGTAGCAAAGACTAAAAAAGGTTCAGAAAGGAGCAAAAAATTTAGAAATCTGTGCTTCATTGGAAGCCTACAGAAGATCAGTCAATTTAGTTATCAAGAAGCATATAATCATAATGTAGATAATGTACATAGAAAAAATTCCTCACAACTTCTTAACTTAGTTTTCACTAAGTTTTCTAATGAGAGGAAGCCGGAGCTAAACACAGGTGTAAATATATTTAGTGGGCAATGTAACATGACTGTTAGAATTCCTGCAGAACAGAAAGAATGTAAGTAAACAAGTGGAAAGGTCCTTAGCCCACTGTGGCATTACAGAGACAACACGCCTACAAATGCGAGAGTCAAACAGCATTCTGCTGATTGTGGCAGGCAGCTGTCTCAGAACAGCACCTAGTCCTGATGAAAAATCCACCCTTACCAGATCTGACACAAAGAGAGAGTTGTAATGAAGGTTTCCAAGGGTAATGAGGTTTTTTTTTTTCTTAACAGATGTTCAGAAGGAACGACTCCAAACAGCAGCTGTGCTCAGGACAGTGGCAGTAAATAGATGACATTATACAGATGGGCTGCTTGTGTATGTTGTCAGATCATGATTTACTAGAAAATAAATATAGTGTTTCAGTTTGGGCATGAAGCTCTTTTTGGGGGGTGGGGGTAGGCATTTTTTCCCATTTTTTAGTATCCTAGTTTAAAAGAAATGGGCAAAGTCTACCACTGTGATACTTTTTTTTTTTAGTCTACTTTAATATATTTTAGTAATGTTACATCCCATTTTTGCTTCAGAAAAATCAGTTTATAGTATGGTCAAATATTGATTCTTAGATATCTAAGAAATGAATATTTATTCCATTTTACAGTAAAGAGACATATTACTTGTTCTGTCCCTGCCAACTGTGTTTAAATATTGCTAACCAACATAAGTTTAACCAGCAAAAGAAATTTCTCAGAAGTTAAAGTTACCAAGGGCGCAATTTAAATTATTTCTACAAAGCACTTAAAATCTCATAAAATGTTAAAGTGTTCTTGTAACATTGAGAATATATTTGGAGCAAGTTTCCCCACATTCCTATATTTACCAGTCAGTTGGGTGGGTTTGTGTCATAGTGTACATCTAACGAACTTAAACAAGAGTGATAAAACAATATTCAGAATACTTCCTTTTGCTTGGTATTTTGTTATATCTCTGTGATAGAAGCCATAAGAACACCACACACTGGCAAACCTTCTAGTAGCAGAAAATAAAATTTTCATATAGCACGTTGACTTTGGGAAATACTATTTTCAGAGCTCCTTAAGCACCTTATTACTCTATCATCCTTGAGAATTAAAAAAAATCATTTGTAAGTGGGATAGTCTTACCCAATTCACTTTTTTTTTTTTACTCGAAATCTCAAAAACTTTAGATTCTTACACTCTGTGAAGTTTTCCTATTCTACCTAATATACAAAGACTGATTGCCATGTGTCCATAAACCTCCGAGATCGGGCTCTGTCCTATGTAATGTTTGTTACTACAATTTAGTTGTCAGAGATGGACAGTTTATCTTCATAATATCAATTAAGCTTTTGTGCCTTCACAGAAGCATTCTCTGAATTAGAGGATTTGGTGAATCCTCCTTCCCCAGTGTCATGGTTTAAACCCGGCCAGCAGCCAAACACCACGCAGCTGCTTGCTCACCCTCCCCTGCCCTGGGGATGGGGGAGAATGGGAAGGGTAAGGGTAAGGAGAGTTATAGGTCGAGATAAAAACAATTTTAAAATTGAAATTAAATAGAATTAAAATAATAATAGTAGTAATAACAGAATAATCAAACAAGTGATGCACAGTGCAACTGCTTACCACCCGCTGACAGATGCCCAGCCCATTACTGGCTAGCAAGCCCAGGAAAGGAAAATCCCAAAGCAGTAATCCCAGAAGAGAGCGTGCAAGCTTCCTGGCCAACCTTAATCTAGATACGGAGCAGGACGTTCCATGATATGGGATATTCCACTGGCTAGTTTGGGTCCGCTGCTCTGGCCGTGCCCCCTCACAGCTTCTTGTACACCTGCGGCTGGCAGGACACAGTTTGGTGGTGCAATTCTCACCCCTCCCTGCCCCTCCTTGTTGGGCTGCTTGGTGCTAGGTGTGATTCCACCCAACTCCCCCAGCTATACACCAATCTGTGGAGATAAGGACTGCTAACAGCAGTGATCAGAATGTTAAGGTGCCCCTTTAACGAGCCTGGCTCCTGCCCCTCCCGATTGCTCAGAATCAGTTATAACAGCCCATCATCTCCTAAGGGCCTGGCACACCTGTGCCTGGGATGTGGTCAAATGGGAACAATAACAGAGTCGCACATTAATCAAGTTCTTGTGCAACTGCTGGAAGACACCAGAATACTTCGTTGTTCAAGCTGGGTGTGAGAAAAAGGTATCTGACAAAAGTCAATTATCTTGGACCCTATAAATGGCGACCACAAGGGAGACCCTTTGAGCTCTCCTGGATCGCAGCGGGCCTGTGACCAGCATCTCCCCTGAGCTGGGACGCCTCTCAGGTACCAAACCCTTAAGGTGTCGTCTGCTGCCAGAGCTGACAGAAGGCCAGGGCGAAGTCCACCTGCTCGAGTCTCAATTATCACCCGTTGAGGAACGCCGAGGCATTGTATTTACTCTAAACTTGAGAGAAGGGAAATTTTACTTTGAGCTGGCTTCTCTTTCACCCACTCTTTCTCTGCTTACTGGTGTGTGTAGGTACATACTTCACTCTACTGGATCTGAATAGTTTTGTCTCTGTGTGTGTTTGTACATTTGTGTTTGTGCATGTACATGTGTATAGAGTTAAGATACCATAAAGTAAGTTAGTGTGAATCTTGTCATTTTAGAATCTGTAAATAAGTTACTGTTTTTATAACACTTCCTGAATTATTTTGTAATGATCAATTGCTGTTAGTTATTAATAAATCTACATTTCCTGTTAAATCATTACCGTGTTAATACTTTCATCTGTGACACACAGAAAGCTGAAAAGTCTTTGATTTCTTAGAGACAACTAAAAACATCAGTGCATTATCAACATTCTTCTCGTACCAAATCCCATACTGAATTCAACACACAGCACTATTCTAGCTACGAAGAAGGAAAATTAGCTCTATCCCAGATAAAAGCAGGACACCCAGACAATATCATCTGTAAGACTTGCCTGGTATCTTTCAACACCTAAGAAAATGCCATCTTGTGGAGCCCCTAGAAGATACGATTGTGAGATATTCCTACCTGCAACTAACTCTGACAATGCAAATTCCTTAAGGCACAAACCAGCACGATATTCCCTACTCCACATGTTTACAGCTTGGAGTGAAGAACAGCCTCTGTTTAAAGCAGTGAAAAGTTACGTACCTGTTCCTGATACTAGATCTAAGCAAAGGGAGCCTGAATTTACCCAGCCCTTAGAGAACAAGGCAGTCTTAAAATAACCCTCGTTAGGCCACAGCCACTCTTCAAAACTGCACCTAACAAGTTTAGCTACCGAGCAAAAGCTACCTCCTATAAAACAAGTTGAAAAGGAGAGAGATCCTTGTGAACATTATCCAGTGAACCTGGTTAATTCCTCCTGTTTACTGTCTACAAATACGGTTTGTACTCTGGAAACTCTGGCAAAAAAATGCCCTTCATACCTCTGTCTTTGTTAAACTTGGAGGATTCGCTCCTCTCTTTTCTGTAGTCTCAGACTAAGGCCACCAAAGACACTATCGCTGCTTTTGCCTTACTGGCACTTGCTTCCCTGTTCTCTTTCCTTGGGAAGGAGAACTCTTCCTTTACTTCTGAGGAGACAAGTAGGAGTGAAAGACAAAAACCTCCTTTACTGCAATTAAAGGAACTCTGCGTTTCTTTTTGTCTGAAATGAACCAATTGGAACACTCTACCACTTTCAAGCCTGGACAAAGCTTTGAACCTTAATTTTGTGAGTGGATGTTGTGGTTTAACCCCAGCTGGCAATTAAGCACCACACAGCTGCTTGCTCACTCCCCTGCAGCAGGATGGGGGAGAGAATAGACAGTTTAATAGGACAGAAAAGAAAGAAAATAATAATAATTGTAATAACAAAAATGATGATGGAACTAGATGATCTTTAAGGTCACTTTCAGCCCAAACCATTCTATGATAACAATAACACTAATAAAAGAATCAGAATATACAAAACAAGTGATGCACAATGCAATTGTTCACCACTCACCCACTGATGCCCAGTCAGCTCTTGAGCAGCAAACCCCGGGCAGCTTTCCCCCCAGTTTATATACTGGGCATGACATCATATGGTAAGGAACATCCCTTTGGCCAGTTGGGGTCAGCTGTCCTGGCTGAGTCCCCTCCCAACTTCTCGTGCACCCCAGCCTCCTCGCTGGCAGGGCAGCGGGAGAAGCTGAACAGTCTTTGTCTTAGGATAAGCACTGCTCAGCAACAACTAAAAACATCTGTGTGTTATCAACATTATTCTCATCCTAAATCCAAAATGCAGCACTGTACCAGCTACCAGGAAGACAATTAACTCTATCCTGGCCAAAACCAAGACAGCGGATTAAAAAAAAAATTCAAGGACCAATACTGCACCCCACAAAATAAATATAGATTTGTCATAAACATGTTGTTCTATTTGTTTTCAGTATCTTTTAAACATGACAATCTAGAAAGTCCCAAAGCAACTGTTATTAACAATGTAAGTGCCAAAGTGTTTTTATTCCTGGAAAAAAATTAAATTGACAGCATCGAGTTAAAAAACCCTCTATCACCACAACATCACCAAAAAATTCATAAGCCTAGTAATGCTAACTTTTTAGGTAAATGTAATCAGGTCTTTGGAAGGGGAAGTTTCTCTTTCACTGCAATCTGAATGACAACATTTCTTTAAAATACAAAGTATTTTACAATACAGGCAAGCATTCTGCAGTTCAACGAACTCATTGTTGCCCCTGCTGAAGAGGTAACAGGTATGGATAGGCTTGGGTCTGCACAGCAGCTCCCCCCAGGACTGACAGGAGTTGTGAAGGCAAGAGGTAACTGCCCAGAACAGGTCAAATGGGTGCAATGGACTTAGTGACACCATCACTCCCCTGCAACTCCAAAACGAACCAGCCCGCACTTCCAGAAGTTCAATACCAAGCAACAGAATATGAAGCAGAGTTCGAAAAATTCAGCTCATTTCAAATAAACAAATAATGCAAGAACATGAACGTCAGTAGTAGCATTTGCAAGCATAGATTTGAGCAGTTAAACCCTACCTGTTCCCGATTAACTCCACATGAGAAAACGAGTATTTTGTTTCTATTAAAACACTTTCAGTTCTTCTGGCATAAATACATATGAAATTAATCTGGAGCCATTTTTGGACCCAAAGTTCAATATAAAGCATGATGTATGAGTAAAATAATGGAAAATGTTCTTATACTGCCACCCACTTATTCTCTAGCAGCACACATCCCACATACTGTGGTATTTAGGCACTGAGAATGGAAAAGAAAGTTTATATGGCAGAATTCAGTAAAACTAAAGTCGCCTCTGCATTTTAATGTCACCCCACAAAGTTAAGACAGAAATGTAAGTCCGATCCTGCTCTCCCTGGAGCTTAAAGTGGCTTTGTTTACATAGATAATATACTAACATTATAAGTATAAATCCCACTTATGCTTAACCCCCTTGTAGAAAACAAGAATTTCTCACATTATTGAAAATACAGAGCAGGCATATTAATCAAAATTAAGCATCTTCTGAACACTTCTTGATTGGAATTATAAACAACCTATTTTATTATTGAAAAAACGTTTATTAACACGCACCAAAATGAGCATAAAAATTTTGTCATCTCTAATGCAAATCTAGCATTTGAAGGCCTGACCATTAGAACTTCTAAATGAGATGGTCTAAACTACATAGGTGCAGTGACAAACAGTCCTGCATGAAACTTGTTATGCAAAGTAGGGCTTCTATTATTAGCATGTAGCTGTCATTTAAAAGCTACTGAGACTTAAACTGTTGACTGAAAAAAATCTCAACCTGTGCAAGTGTCCTCTGAATTGAAACTGATGTTGTGTACACAATCTTCTCAAAACATTTAGCTCTGAATTTTAGCCCTTCTCTTTCCCATTCCCAGGTTTTTTATTTGGAAGTAACTTTTCTAGAAGACAAGACTCTACACATTTAAAAATGACAGGTTTTTTGTTAGGTTGTTGGGGGTTTTTTGTGGTGGTCTTTGATTTTTAATCAGCTTTCGCAAATAAAAACGGGAAGCAGCAGTAAATTTAAGATACAACGGAGAACACCTCAATTCTTTGAAAGAGAACAGGTTACTTACTACAATTTTTGGATGAGTTTTTTCCCCCTTCTTTTTTGGCTTAAGAAAAATTATAAAGCGAGTTTTCAGAGTTTGCATCTCAGCCATACCTAAAGCTTTCACTTCACTTAATTCGGTGTCTTGAAGCAGAAGCCAACAGATGTTCTCTTGGCCTTGGCCTCTAGCACCAACACCACACATACACTAGTGCCTCTAACCTGAAAACTCTGTATTAGATTACTCTTCCCCCCTCATGAATATTCCTCCTTTTGATAAGATCTAGTTTGCTTCTTGTTTTCCTGCCTCTATCCCATAACACCAGCTTTTCTAGAAGACTAATTTATGCAAGAAGGGGTAGCAGGCGTTTCTTTGTTTAGCAGCAAGCAAGATTTCATTAACACTTCTCTGAAGGCAACTGTACGAAGTTTGTGTCTCCAGCCGACAGAACTGGACTGGTGAAATCCTTGGCATGTGATGGAACCGAGAAATGCCTACGCCTGGAGAACCAGAGTGGCTGTGAAAGTAGAAATACTGGGTGTATGTCATGTGTCCACTGCAGGTAGGAGGAAGGAAGCAACCTACAACAGCTAACAGCAGACAGTTCAATAGGATAGACAAGAATTCGAGTGTAGTGGGCACAGAATAGATCATATTTCATGAAATCATGCTCAGATATAACATTTCTGTTGCCTATTAACACTAAATTGGAATCCAGGTTAAGGAGAGATTTGCTAGCTCACAAATTCCTTAGACACTAAGTGTGAAACATCTCTAAAAAATTATTAATATATCATATTTTCTACTAGTCAATTCAACTAATTTATTAATATTTGGGGACATGTGTTTATAAAAAAAGGCATTAAGCTATGCAATTAATGTATATGTTTTCAGCATGTTTTCCATAATCTTAAGTAAACAGAATTCAGTTCACAAAGCATCTTTCATCCCTGCCACCTCCCTTTTTTTTCCTGTCAAAGATAAAGCTTGTGCAAAGTTTGGAAAAATAATTTTCCACTTTATTAAAAGGGCAGATTTTAAAGATAAATAAAGCCATACTGTTTACAGGAAATTATTTCTCTACTGAGAAAGCGATGCTGACAGACTACGAATGATCCAGACTGACATAAACTACATTTCCTTCCCTCTGCTTACAGGACCCATGCATTGCTTTGAGGGCTAGGCTTTCCTCTTTAAAGATGCAGACATTAGAGGTCTGCTCTTCCTTAAGAGGGAAAAAAACCAAACAACTTAGAGCTTTCCTGAACTGTCTGAACAGACTTCAGCATCAGAGTTAAGGCTCTTGCTACTCATACTCAGCTGCTACAGAATCATGTGGATTCAGTGGTGATTCAAGAGTATAACGAGGAACTTTTAACGATGCCCTTGTTCACCACACACACAGAACCCCTATAAAACATGAACTAAGCTGGGTAGGACTGGCGTAGCTGGTTTAGAGGGAGTGCACTGAACTACGGGAAGAACAATCTTAGTGAAGACCACAACAGACAAGAAAAGTGGGTATCAATGTACTTTTATTTATGTAAGCATTTGTATTTTTAGCATAAGACAAAACCAGGAGGAATTAAAGAGAAGAGTAAATGCATATTTTCAAAATTGCCATAAAAACCCATTAGCTATGCCTATGTGTTTTCAAGAGAAATTTAATTTTTGACTTACCACTGCTGCAGTATCTATGCAAAACTTCCAGACAATCTTCTAAATCACACACACTGTATCATTTTCCCTGCTACTTATCCAATTTTGTTTTATGCCATCACTGGCGCCATGGGATTATGATTTATCTGTTTAAAAAGCACCAACATAATGGAAGAAAAAGATTGACCTATGTGATTTAACACAGAACTTCAAATTCTGAAGTTGTTATTTTAGGCTTGGAATATTGAACATATATTCTAGGTTAGAAGTTTAACTTTTTGTTTTACTTTAGTACAAGCTACAGTGACAAACAATACCCAGCAAATAGGGCTGAAGAGAAACAGTATGAGAATTAGTCTATTTAATTCTCAAATTAAGATTTTCACCAAATGGAAAACAAGTTAGCAGCTTACACTTTTACAACATCTGCACATGCAGCCAAGCACACGGAAGGATGCACCAATACTCATTCTCCTATCAAATCCTCGCTAAAAAAAAAAAAACCCACATCAAAAAAACCCCAACAGTTTGGCTTACCTTTAGAAATTTCATGTCATGATACTGGTCCTGACGCTTCTCAGTGAATGTGTTGCCTCCCTTAGGAAGAGTCAAACTACTTGAAATATTTTGGTGAGAATATCATAACCTAGTCTACTGCCCATTTATCCAAGGAGTAGCCAAAAAAAATTTAATTCCCCAAACCTGAAGCCATGGTAGAACTCAAAACTACTGGAAGCCCCAAATGTTCAAAATGTTATTTAAATTTCAAGCTTCAATAGGCTTTTTTTTTTTTTTTTACTAATTTTAACATTTAACTCCTCAGTTTTTAAAGGCAGTCACAACTGTTCTGTCTATAATAAAGTAAGACTGTAGTTTTGGTCATATTTATATTTCTGCAATATGAATTCTAGATCTCAAATACATTGAAAACAAACCTGCTGGAACACCAAAGACACATCCATATCTGCTCAGATTGTTTACCGACTACCCATGCTACCAATTAGTTCCAGATAGAGGCACTTGCTGAAAAAAATAATCTTTACACCTTTTGGTTGGCTGTAATGTTGATTTGAGGATTCTTTCTTGCTCTCAAACCCTTTTTTTCCTGTCACTATCCCACGGCTCCATCAGCATGTGGCGCTGCAGAATACACCAAGCAAGGGAACCAATCTAGACTGAGGAAGAACAGCAAGTGCTTCTGTCCTGCTGCCAAAATCTGACATTCCCAGAGCATGGTAACTCACACTAGGATGCTTTTTCAGAATGGAGAGAAGAGATACACCAGCAAGCTGGAGTGAAGTTCTCTCAGACATAATTAGGGATGCCATGAGGCATCTAACTCTGGGGAATAGAACAGAAAGACATGCAGATTCTTTCTGGAGGTAAGCTTTTTTAACTGCATGATCTCTTTAAGAGGACAACTTGCTCCCCTCATACTTCCTTAGTTCACCCCTACTGGAAAAGTCAATGCATTAAACAAATGCACTAAATCCAAATCCACTATAATCTTTTATATACATAGACATGTACACACAGTAAATACACGCTGTACTGCAGTCTTCACACACTAGAATTCTGCCTAAATACAGAATTTGATGGCATTTTCTTGCATGCCATTGTTTGCAATGCCATATATTACATATAACCTGCCCACCACAAGGACTTCTGCAAGTTAAAACCACCTCTTTGAGCTTGGAAGCAAAAAACAGAAAGTATGGCAAAAAGCTTAACAAAAAGCTGCTCATGTACTTGAATTTAAATGCAGAAAAATTCTCTTGATAATGTATTTTGATAATGCCTTATAAATAAGAAGTATGTTACATCTCGAGTCTGAGCCTTTCAAGTATTTATGGCAATACAAAACTGTAAAAAATGATCCTCAGGAAACCAGGTTATGCTTCATAATGATGAATCCCATGTGCTTCATTCTTCCATTTCAAGAAAATATTTGAGTTCTTTTTGAACAGTTAAATTTGGTACTTCATATTCTCCAAATGCTAGAGCCATACTTCATTTAACAACGCATCCATCACTACTGGGAATGGGATTTGAAGAGATAAGCCATGAGGTAAGAAGAGTTACATGGAAACCAAAAGATTCTTGTCCCCTTTCTTGCTCTCCTATTCAGATTTTCCCCATCAGAATGAGATGTTTCTCATTTCGTTAGACATAAAGGGCTACAGAAATGGTTAAGTCTAAGTAGTCTTACTAATTTAATGATCTGCTGGTTTGGGGCAGGTTTTTTTAGTGTTACCCAATATATCTATTCCTCCTGTGACAATGAGCAAGTAGGTAACAAGCAATAAATCACTGCTGCAATTGAGAATTGAACATTCAATATAAGATTGTAGATTATTTCTCTACCATCAGGGTATCAGAAGTTACTTTTCCAGCAAAAAAACATTACTACAGTTTATTTGCAATTAGAAAAAAATACAGACTTCATCAGATTGCTTCACAATAAACACGTATGCCTTTATACAGCCAATATAACTCATAATGTGAATGCTAAGACATTTATAGAAATACATACTACTTCCACAGAAATTTGAGTATTTACAATACAATAAGCTTATTTGAATACTACTGAAAAAATAGTATTCCGTTCTTGCCAATATGTCACTTGATCATTGAGGAAAGCTGCCTTTCCAAGTCAGTTGAAGTAAACATCCACCCCCCAGCCCTACCACTTGTTATAGCTGAGTGTAGGATGTTTACAGGAACTAAAAATTAGCTTAACAATATAAATACAGCATTGGCTTTCAAGATATCCAAAAATGAATCTGCACAGACCTATTTCAATTTATTGTGAGAGCTACAATTTGCTCAACTCATAAGGCACATGCAACACTTATTAGGCCTTACATTATGAAGTTGGAACACAGATTTTTAACATTTAATCTTCTAAATATCAGAACACAGTAATACACCTGTACAGGCCCTGATGCTCTAGAGATACAAGGAAGAAAATAAGAGAAGAGTTTCTCACAGCCCGTGGAGATCAGCATTCTGTTGCACTTACCTGCCGAGGCCCTTGATGCTCAGAGTAGATACCTTCTAGAAATCTCAAGTCCAAAGTTTTCAAAACTGAAACTCAACACCAAAATATATATGGGAGATTAATGGAGTAGTACAAACTGGGTAACAGTCCTCAAAGATGTCCATTTCAAACTGTTCATGGAAAAATACTGTGGTGCTGAACATTTCAACACTTTAACATGCTAAATTTTACAGCTTTTGTTGCTACATTTGTACCCCTTCCTATTTGGCTTCTATTTTCTTGGACTAATTCCCATTCCTCCTCCAGAACTTTTTCCCGAGGTACTCCTGTTATTTCAATCTTTTGCATTCTTGTTTTCCTCCACATGGATTTAGCTGCTCAGAAATAATTTTTAACAACAAGAGAGCAGAATGCTATTACTTTAGCGTCAACATCTTATCTTAGATTTTAGAGGTATGTTTAATGTCTACAGTCTCAAACAAACAAGATCTCAGCAGCTCAGGAAAAGAATACTTCATAAACTCAATCAGCCAAGAGGCCAAGCCTCAGCTTTCTCAAAAATCTTGTCTGAACAGGTGTTTTGCAGATTTACTAGGGGGAAGGAATCACAGATGCAGATTATTTCATCCACAGAGGAGGAGGGGTGGGGGGGAGCCCTCCAAATGTTTAACAGTTGTTCTTTGTATGAAGAAAAACATGAGCTCAAGCATTTCTGCTGAACGCAGCTGCAAGTTCACAGCAAGGGAAGACACTGCTTCACAGAGGCGGGTCTAAATTCACCGAGGACTTTGATGTATGGCTTAAGCGGTCATAAAAACCACTCAGAGGAAAACCACAGGCAACTAATCCAGACCCCAAACACTAGTCTTCACAGGCATTCCACTTGCTCAGCAAGTGAGGACCTTCGTGTCCCTCCCTAGCTTCCCTCTCCAAAGGTAACTGTACATTGCACCTGCACGGACAGCGTACGACGGCCACCCAACGTGACCAGCTGCGTGCCCACAATTTCCCTGCTGGCTTCTGGACCACCAACCTGATTTTCATTCAGGTATTCTCCTCCATTTCAGAATTAGTGCACTGCAAAACCTCAGGAATTGAACCATGACTCTTTGTAATATAAGCAATAGTCACAGGCTTCACGTTAACAAGATGGTGTATCTTGCTTGTTGATCACCAGGCTGACATGTCAAATTTGCCTCTCCCATTCCCAAAATTCATTGTTGTGTTTGTGGCCCTGTGCTGCCTAATTCTACAACGATTGCTTCAACTCCTCCCCTCCTGAAGAACTGCGCAGCCAGCATGCCAAATTCCCATCATCCCTTCCCAGCAATCCCAGTACTGAGAGCACACTTGGAATCACTGCATAAATATGCATTTGGACAACACTTTAAGAGACACCACCTTCTTCAGTTGCAAACAACAGCCATGCCTGAGACAAGATGTTCAGCGCTTTGTATTTCATGTATAGAGAAAGGAGATACTTGTATTTCAAACACTTGGCAAAAAAACCTCAAACAAAAATGCAGTGTTGTTTTTTAAATTTATTTATTTCCAGTTACAAGCCACTTCAGTATGTTTTCATGTGCAGACATATGACAGCTGGTTTTGAGTACATGTATTAGGTACTAGTACAATATAAATGCACGCATAAGTAAAGTTCCACAAGACTGGACTGACAAACTGCACATGAACTAAGCTTATAAAAAAGCACTGCTGTTATCTGGCACGTAGAAAGGCTAAGACAGCATTAACCAAAATTTCTACTAGATTAATTATGAGATAACATGTTTACTTTGATCATTCACAGAAGTTTGTTAACAGAGAACACTTCCTTTCTTCTAAGTCCAAATACTATAAAGAACTAGGAAATGCTAAATATTTATAACAAAGAAAGCTTGGAAAACAACTACCAGCATCTTCTGTTTTGTTAAAGAAATCAAGATCTGTAAATTCTGCTTCAAAGTCATTTTTATAAATATACCTACCTGAATTAGCAAGCCAAACAGATAATATTTAAAAAATGTGATTTTAACTGTATTGCATTAAGTGTGCAAGTTGCTTTAAAAACAAATCTTTGTAGAGGTGCTAGAAATTAATTGGATCAATAAGTAAGTTCACCACCTTCTATCACCACCAGATATGTCTTATGTCATCAGACAGAACAAAAGGAAACAAAAGGAAACAAAACCAAAATAGTTAAGGTCACGGGACCATCACAGAAGAAGAATGGCTGTCTGTGATTCACGTTTGGTCATTCGCTGCCTACTTGAAAATCATTACCTTTCTAATGCTTATTAGCCTAGCTTTCCCAGGACCAAGAAATCCTAGTAGTTTTAATTCTGATAAAAGAGAAAACCTTTCACTTTTCTAAGTAACTGTATCTTTGGACATACTCTTCTTTTATAGAATCACTATAGAAAAGTTGGAACAAAAAATATCTAGGTTTATTATACTATCTAATAAATTAAACAGTTTTTCTTTTAAGTGTTAGGGAATAAAAATATAACATTTTGGGACAGGGAAGAATGGAGAAGTAAAACATTGCAAGAATATTTTCTGTCTTAGCAGCAGCAGAAATTACTCACATAGACCGTTCCTTTAAAAATAGAAGAATAGAGACAAACAAAGGAGAAAAGAAATCCTAGACAAGATCCAGGAAACAGCATGTGCAGGTGCCACTCCAAGAAGAGTGAAAAGTGCTGAAGCTTTTTTGCAGATAGCTGTTCCTGTTGACATGATTGCTTTAAGTCGTTTTGGAACTGAATCATGAAGAGTTAATTCTGAAGAAGTAATTTCAAAAGCTGCTATTTACATGAAAAATAAACCTTTGTAGTGCCATGGTGGGGGGTAGCACAAACCAAGACGACCATACCACAAACAAGTGTATAGCTATGCATTGTTAGTGCAAAAATACATCCTCTGTCATATTTTTTAAACCTTCATTTTGGCCTTGGATTATATCCAGCTTACAAACAATAAAAGCACCACCCACTCATAGGAGACTCAGAACACGGACTTTCAGAAAAAACACCACAAAGCAAGGCATATCAGATAAAAATGCCTGACAGCATTTATAATAATTTTTCCTACGAGTCGTAAGGAACAGAAGCTGCTAAAACAGACAATTTAGAAACTAAGTCTAATTTATGGATAATTGCACAAGAAATTAACCACCACTTGCTGTTATGTTCCAGTGAAGCATAATTCCATAGTTCATACCACAAAGCGAAGAACTCTGCTCCAATCCATATGCAACAGCTTTGTATCTCCATTTCAGACTAGATTTCAAGAAATCGTACCTACCCTATTAATAACTATCAGGTTAATTCATTTGAAGGCAATTCAACTGTGTCTACAGTGTTAGATATATATATATACACGCACATGTATTTATGACAGCTTTTCCTTCTGATGTTGTCCAAAAATAGCCAGGTGCAGCAAACATCTGACTGAAAGCTAGAACTGGTACAGCTTCCAGTCGGGGATGTTTACAGCAACAGACTACTATGCATCACTGCAACTGTCTAACAGTACAAAGCAGCCGGCCACCTTCAGAGGAGGGGGAAATAAAAAAGAAAATATTTAAGACATACTTCTATAACATTCCAACCAATTACTGTTCAGCTAATGCTGAAGACGACCTTATATTTCACATTCAGTAACAAAAATACAGTTCTAGATTCTCAACTTACATTAAATTAACAAAGTTTCTAAATGCAACATAGAACACAAATTCTCAATTTTAACATACATTTTCAGACCTCTTTAGGTTCAAATATATATAAAAACCATTTTATTTCATATTTATAAATATACTTCTTTTATACATTTAATATATATATTAAAATAGATATTTTTTTAAGATCCCTTGATTTTACCTCCCTATATCCTCATTCCTACAGCTCTCAAAAATAAATGGACTTCCACTTTGAACATCCTATGAATTTTGCATATACCTATCCTTTTATAGTTCTTTCTATTTTTAAATAAAGTTACATGCAAAATTAAAGACAGAAGCAAAACAAGCCATGCTCCTAATAAAAAAAATCAGAAACTCGACAGAATTCTGAAAATATTTACTTTCAGTATCAGAATCGTACCTGATCAGTTTAAAGCTCTATTAGAACCAACTAATTAAAAAAACCCAACCAAAACCAAACTCAAAACCACCTATCTTTGGGTAAGCATTAAAGGAGAGGGAGAGGGTGGGAGGGAAAACAATAGCAGCCTCAGGATGGAACCATTTTACTTCCCATCTTCAACAAGTTACTACAAAAACTCCTGCAAGACTGCACTCTGCTCTGCAACAATCTATTTTCTTTAAAGTTAAAAGAACCTTTATAATATTAAAAATATTTACAATGCATAACACTTAAAGAGGAAACAAATTACTTTGGTTTAAATGAAATTATTAAGTGCATTTCACTGAGTTAGTAGTTGCATATATTCTCCTAACACTCCAATTCCACATTGTTGTGCATAGAAATAATCCAAAAGTCAAAATTCAAAGGACTCCTGTGGTGCCCCTGCTGTTGTGAAAGTTTCCCCCATCTTTGCAATGGACGTGGAATGTCTGAAACAACTACCTGCAGATTTTTTTTAACCATGTAATTCTGGCTTGACCATATTCACGTAATACTTAAATGCTTTAATTTTGTACTTTATAGTGGAATGTCTTCCTTTTACTAACTGAGCTGAAAGCAGATCGATATATTCCCATGTAGCAGTCTTTATCCCTTCAGAAAAAAAAGAATTTTGCAAGTAAAAAGTCTTCTACCGCAGGATTATATATAGACTTCAGCAATTTAAGGTTGCTTGTTCTGGGGGTTCTGTTTAGGCCTCTACAGCAATTCATAAAAAAAGAAATTATGACAAGGAGTTTAAAAGTGAAGAAAAGCTAAAACATTCAAGATTTCACAGTTACAGGAACCCAATCACATCCAGTTTTCAAATAAAGGTTTCCTCCTGAAACATGAAAACTTGTTAGTAGTAACTGAATTTTGTTATTACAGCACTATGCCAAGATTAATGAGAAAGCTGCATGCAGTCACTATGGATACCATGCTGACCTTCATTATTTTTGAGAATAAATAGTTAAAAAGCCAGTGGTCATTTGCAACAAAGGCCTCTTCAGGCTGTTCCAAAACTGAAAATTCCTATTTTACATTGGAAAGAAATAAGCTATTTCATGCAGAGATAGGCACATGGTATTTGACTAATTAAGCTGCTGAGCATTAAGTTGCAATGAACCATTTCTTATACTGCTTTCCTTTAACACTTACTTCTTAAGGAATAATGAAGGTTACTACAATGTCACCTGCCCAAAGAGAACAAACTCTCCACAACCTCCTTTTGTTTTAACATGTAAATCACCACAAAATAGCCAATATACATGACAGCAAAGTCTCTTACTGCTTTATCAAACTCGCTGTCAACTACAAATACTTACACACATCTTAGGAAGTGGTTATGTTGGTATAAACGGAGTTGAAATTTTCATTTCCGAATGTGGTGTTAAGAAAGGTAGAGGCATTGCAGATCACTTCGTACAACTACATGCTTGAAAGATAACTTCTGTAAGAAGTTCAATCAAAACTGAAGCTGTACATTTATTAAGAAGTATCTTCAGCTATTCTCCCAAACACTTTATTTCTTTTAAGCAAACCTAAGTAGACAGCATACACCAGCCTTCGTTGAAGGCGCCGCCCTCTCACTTTTATAAAGCTTAAAAGCACTAAAACCAAACAGGATTTATTCTAAAGCCATCACAAACTGAAGAATATCGACTGCTGGCTTCTGTTAATGCCTTTAACCGCTTTTCTAAAGAACAGCAATAAAGATCCAATTATTTGAAGTGCAAAATCCCCTCCTAACTCCCCATGTAGAGAACACACAGAATGATGCAAATCTTTAATACTACACAAAGTCCTTCTGACACAGGAAGTTTACCTATTTGTCATTTTCCAAGAACAATGTATGATCACCTGCCTTAGGAACTGTTCTTCAGCTGTCAATACTCCAGAACTAGAAAAAAGGTTTAATACTAAAAAAAGGACACCATTATGATACCCCAAGTTTGCGTTCTATCACAATTTCCAAATCAAAGCCATGAAGGCCCCAGAGATTTACTGCAGTTTTCCTGAACCTGAAGCATTATTTTACCAGGCACCTGAAGTTTTCCTGCACCTTACATGAGCACCTTGAGCAAAGAGTTCAACGAGACAGGAGAAAGGAAGAGGGGGAAGAGGCAAGCAGACAAATAGAGCTTCTTCCTTCTTTTCTCCCCACACCTTAAGACGTGCTCACTCTACAAACAGCATGACCACTATAACCCATTGAATTTGAAACCTCAGTTGTCACAGAGATAGTTAAATGTAAACAGAGTCAAAGGAGTCTGTCTACACATTCATGCTCATGTGTGTGTTTTGGAGTCTAAGTCTTGTCAATCAGCCCATCTATCAGTCAAAGCAGTTCAGCCACAGACGCCCGATGCAAGCAAAGAAGTGACTAGAACTGATAGAGACAGATGCTCACTCTCGCTATGAATTTTTTAAAGTCACATGTATTGACCAGAAAAGAATTGAGAATTAAACATTACATCCTAGCTATAAAAGGGATTCTTGAACTGCACACAAATTTAAAAAACAGTAGGAAGAACTTCACAATGGAACATTGTGACAGCATTCACCAATTTTCTAGCAGTTAAATCTGGATTTTAAAATCTGATAGTATACTACAGTGTAGTCTGTTTAAAGACTAATGCTACATGAATTGATATGCTCTCAATATGGTCTTTTCTCCCTCCCCCACAAACTCCTCCTAAGTATAAAACTAGGCAAAAAAATTAATATAAATCCAGGCATTTGTTTTTGAATAGATTTTTTCCCTTTTTACCTGATAGTCATGTAAATATACCAAACTATTTAAACAAATCCAGAACAGATTTTATATTTAAGTCCCACCCCCCCCCCCCTTCTCCTTTCCTTGGTGGGGGGAGAGGGGTCAGGGAGGGAAGAACATCTTTTCACTAGACAGTTTATTTCTAAGCTAAGTGTTCAAAGAAATCCATCCAACTCTGAAGTATTAAGTGATTAAATTTTCACTATTTTTTTATAATTTTTTTAACTAGCCTTATAGTTCACAAGCATTTTTATTCCACTTCTTCAGGGATCACAAAGAATAAATTAAGCTATTTGCCCTGGGCTAAACAGTGTGTCTGAATCAGCATTACATTTTAAGAACTGTAGCTTGCAGCTCGTACGTAATCCAAATCACATCATCTCCAACAGCACTTATGTCATGCAGTGATTCAGATGTGTGTTACTGCCTTGAATATTGATTGTATGTTGTAGTGAGCTTCTAATACCCACAGAGAGTTCACTGTAGCACTAGAATTAACAATACATGATGAATTATGATGAAGTAGGAAGAGTACATTAGTAGTTTTAACACTGCATTTCCTGCGTATTTTCAGAAAAGCACACACTCTGCTTCTTTTAATCACTAATACATATGCAGTACAACTAGCAATTTTGGAACAGGACGTAGAAGGATATATTAAATTGGGCCATGAATTCTAAAACAATGAAAGAGATTGAATCTAACATTACCAATTGTAAAGAAAGAGAAAAAAGCATCCCGATATTTTAAAAATGTATGGGAAACCATGAAAGTAGAATGTTACTAACATGGCTGAAACCGAATTTGTGAGGGCTGGAGACATATGCCATATGTAATTATTTCAGAAAAAAACACCTAGAAGTCCATGTTGTAAAATGATCCTCTGATCTGAGAAAAGGAGATCTAAGGAGGACAAACTACAGAAAAAGGATGATGGTGTGAGCTAAAAATAATATTCAGAACCTGATTCAAGATTGCCCCACATCTGAGTCTGAACAAAGTTAGAACAAAATCAAATTTAGTCTGCTATGGCTAAGAATGATGGCAGCAATTAGACACCCCCCACGCCATCCTGTATTCCTCGGACTGAACAACACAGCTCAGCTTGAAGAAATGGTATGTTTATTTACAGAATACCAGCTTGGCTCTCCATTAGGTGGAGTAACATGCCCTAGAAGTTATTCAGACAAATTAAGTCTTTATTTCAGGTAATTTGGGCAGCACTGCAGTAATCGGTCATCCCCACAGTCACCGCAGGAGGCAGGAAGTGGCTAATCCAAGACCATTTTGCTTTAAAAATGAGCCAAAAAAAAACCCCATCAACCACACTAAAAACTTATCATAATCAAATACCCTCATAAAAATCCTAATCAATAGGTTAACCTGCAATCAAGAACAGAAAAAGGAAGAAAGAATATTAGCACCCTTGTACTTCTTTTCCTCAGAGCACAGACATTCAGCAGTTTATATTGCTATATGATATATAGCAACCTGCATGGCTATTTTTACTTTTTTAGATTTTAAACTTTTCTAGCCCAATAGCTACATCAATGCATTGGCCATAACAGAAACCTGAACAACTAGAACTACAAACTTAGGAGAAACATGAATACTCTGAATGTGTTAGGCCAGATTTCACAAAGATTTGATGCCTTTCTTTACATTCCCATAAAAGTATTCCTTCTTCAGATTTGTCACGAAATTTTGATTATACAAACTTACTGGGTTTAACATATAACTCAATGTTGCTGTCCACTGTATAGTTCTCTTACAGGAAAGGACTTTTTGCCTCATTCCTGGTAAAGAGGTACACTGAAAGTAGATTGTTTAATCTGGGGTAGATCCTTGGAGATACTTAATTACAAACTATTAAAACAAATCACTGTAAATATTTTACAGCTACCTCTACATGATATGTTTCTGTGTTATCCTGAAGAGTCTTCCAATTCCTCATTTGGACCCAGACTCTTGCCTTTTCTTCTTTCAAGGTAACCAATATCTCTGGTCCAAGATAACAAAGCTATCTGTAGAAAATGAGCTCTTTCTTTTCAAAAGCATCTTTAAGTATAAGATTCAGAAGATCCTCCAATCTGAAAAATACAAAGGAAGTTCACACTACTTAATATACAGTAACTGATCTTATCTTTAGGAGTGGAAGACAGAAGTAGGAGGGCAAAAAACAACCCCAACACTTGACAAGAAATAGAAACAAAGAATACATTTAATAGATGTTCTTTGCAGTAGTATCAGAAGAGTTCTGCCCATAAAAAAATAACCTAAATACAAATAATTCAGTCTTTACTATTTCCAGTAGCAAGTTTCCTAAAATGTTGAAGCTTTCCATGCCTGCTGACTCAAATATGGCCAAGCATGAATGGAAAAATCTCCCTAAAAAGATCAAGACCAAAAAAAGCGATATAAATACATCATCTGTTAAGGCTAGGTTGTTTTTTTTTTTCTTTTTTTTTTTTTTTTTTTTTTGAATGGATATAAATTGAGTCTGGTGTAGCAGACTGGAATCAATTGCACATTTAGCACACTCCTTCACTTAATGACTTTTCACTCAAATTTGCAATTATAATTCTCTGGTGATATCAGCTGCCAACAATAGTTCTCTGTAACACTGTGATGGAAACAAGCAGAGAATTGCAAGGAGACATTCATACTCCAAAGTCCCTTTGCTTACCTTTGCTAACAAGGACACATTTGGATAGTCTGCTAACATCAGCAGCCCAACAATTAAGTCTACACCACATTACTAGGTTGCTGGAGAAGCTGGTAAGGGCCAAGGCACCACAAAATCTACAGGCAACACAAGACAAATGTTCCCATTTTAAGGGTAATCTTGTATGAACATACTCCAATCCTTGTAAACAAGTATAGTTGCAAATATGACAAATCCTGGCATTTGCACACCTAATTTTGGTAAGTGGAGTCTGGAGATTGTTACTGCAGCCTGTAGATTTTGGTGAAAGTAGTGTCACAACAACATATTTCCCCTGCTGTGAGCTCAACTCCTCCACTGCAATTAAATCCTGAATGATATCAGACTGAAGTGATCTGTACACCAGTATCAATCCTAACCTTGCTCCAGAGCACACACAATTTTTAAAAATTACTTCAAAGAGAATATCCTCAAGCCAACAAGCATGCAAGTCCCGAACATCAGATAAGTGCATGGCACTCAGTTTTACAAAGCATTTTTGTCCTTCTGCACAAGTTCAAAAAAAACAGTTATTTGTTTTGCAATAATACTCAAGAGACCCATTCTTTTAAGTACACATATACAGCCTGCTTCCACAAAGGAAACAGTCCACACAACAGCAGCGTGCAATCATGGCATCCACTTCAGGATCAACAATCTCAAAATCAAAGCAAAAACCATACAACAAAAAAAATAATACAAAACACCTTTCAGCTACTCTCAGAATGATTATTTAAAATGCAGATTTCACCAAGTTCTTTTCAGAAAAGAGTTTTCAGAATTTACTGACAGTAATTGGAAACAAACATAATGCGCTGCCAGTTAATTTTGAAAACATTACTCCATATTCTCAAATCAATCTTACATAGGATCTGACAAATATACCTAGGAAATTACTACTTTCATAGTCTCTCAAACACCATTTCCTCAAGAATCAAGCCACCTCATTCAATAATTCATAACACAACAAGAATTAAAATAGACTTTCCTAGTCTGTAAATATGCCAGGAGTATCTCTGACAAATTCAAGTCATGTTTCCCTACTTGGAGCAATATAACATTTAACATTTAGTTATTGGACTGCAATAAGAGACAGCACTCAATTTTTTTTTTGGAGAAGACAGAAACGACTTTTAGCAAGGAACTTTTTGCTAAATCATTAAAAAAAACCTTTGAATTTCATACTGTTAAAAATTTTGCTTACCAACTACAAATGTATTAGTCTTTTACTGTATTCTATACAGAATTACCAGTATCCTGTAGAAAAAAGCATCATGGCATTCATAGGAGGTTCCTGACAAGCACAAAAACCACCACTCCTGTATGAGAAAGTCAAAAGAAGAGTCAGGGTACCACCAACTTCTGGAAGGCACATTGGAACACATCCATTTGGAATTAATTTTTAAAGATGTGGACAAAAAGATAATCATGAACAGTTAAAGACTTATCAAAGGCAGAATGTACCCACAAAACTCACATGAAGAGCTGGGGGCCTACTCTGATGAAAGTTGAATGGTGCATGTAACATATTTTGACTTTAGGACAGCTTTTAAGAGTTTCCCACCACAATCTCACCTGGGAGCTGAGCAAGCCCGAGCTCAATGAACAGAAGGGAGCTGAGCCAGAAAACTGCCCAGATCACTGGCTCACGTGGCTGCAAGCAACGGCTGAACGTCCAGCTGCAAGCTGGTAAGGGAGGACCCCGCGGGCCAGCACAGGCCTCCAAACACACTCATCAGCAACCAGGAAGACAGCACAGAGTGCACCCTCAGCAAACTGGCAGGTGTCAGTAAAGTGGAGGTGGGCAGAGAAGAAGAGGGGGCTGACAGTGCATGGAAGTGCTTCTAGCAACAGAGACAGACCACCAGAGGCCTCATTGCATTCAAGAAGGAAAAGTGCAAAGCTCTGCCCCCAGGGCAGCAGAACCCCATGCATCAGCACAGCCTGGGGAGAGCTGGCTGAGGAGCAGCCCTGCTGGAAAGGGCCCAGGTGCTGGGGCAGAAGCCAGCTGAAACGGGAGCCAACGTCTCGCTGCAGAGAAGGCAAACGCAGAGGGGACTGCAGGGAAGGGATGTTATCCCTCCTCTGCCTGCCACTGGCAAGGCCACTCTGCAGATACCGAGCGCTCAGGTGAGGACCCCCACTGCAACGGGATGCTGAGGAACCAAGGAGGGTCCAGCCCCGGGCTACCAAGGCGGTCAAGGGCTTCAAGGGCATCACCCACAGGGAGAGGCTGAGGGACATGGGCCTGTTTTCTTTGGCAAAGAGAAGGCTAGGACCACCTAAGAGCTGTCCACAGCCACCGAGATGGGGACTCTGAAGACAGCACAGACAAGCTCTCTCAGCACTAGCAGACAGAAGAGCAGTGGCCACAGAAGGCAGCATGGAGAATTCAGGTTGGACACAGTGACAGATTTTTTCACTAGGAAGGTGGTGAAGCCCGGGAATGGGCTTCCCAGGGAGGCTGGGGATTCCCTGTTCTTGGGGGTTTTCATGGCTTTGTAGGACAAAGCCACGGCTGACCCCCCCAAGGTGCTGGTTAGAGCCCTGCTTTGAACAAGTGGTTGGACCAGACACCTCCAGAAGTCTCTTCTGATCAGCACTTCAATGACTCTGATTATAACAGCTGTAAAACAAAAATGTGGTGGACTAGTTACCTAAGTAAAGAAAGTAATAGAAGTCAGGAAGAATATTTGCAGTCACTGCAGAAGAGCTCCCATGCTTGGAATAAGGAGTTTGAAGCTTAAGGCCTCTTGAGGAAAAAATGCAATAAAGATAAAGATGGTATAAAGTAAGTTGGTGAGATCATAAAGATGGATGACCTGGGGGATCGCACCTTCTTTATTTTGAACATTTATTTTGGTTTTTTCTGATTTTTAGAAAAAAAACCCTTGCTGCTCTCTTTTCAAGGCAAGCATAGCAGGGAATGCTCTTTGCAGCAAAGGTATAGCTGAGCAACTACTGCTATGCTCCTGAAATTGCTGGTGGGCCTGGGATCCCTCGCAGAGCCCCAGAAGTGCTGCTCGGCCATATGGCAGCATCTTTTCCCCACGTACTCCAAGCTTGGACACAGGTGTCAGATCCAAAACTAAGCAGGAGCTGAGAGGTGCCATCTTAAATACAGGTATGAATCCAACTCACCTTGTGCAAAGGGTTTCCACACTTCTACAAGTGAGGAGGAGTGGGAATCACTGCCTCCCTTGAGGCAAGTTACCACTAGCCAGAGGATCTGAAGGGTTCTGCCTCTGTTGGGGGGGAACGTCTCAGTCTAAAAAACCCACATCCCCTCAAGCACTCCACTGGGAGGAGCAGAAACAGGATGTAAGGGCCATGACTGATAGACGCTATGGATGCTGTAAGTGCACGATGACTGGCAAGGCTGAAAGCAGGTCTTGGAGACATATGGTGTGCAGCTATGGTCCCAAGAAACGAGACCTCCAGATGTCTCTTTTGACTAATATACTTGCAACTCTGTGATCTCATCAATTCCTGTAATATGTGGTTCCAGAAACTATAGCCTTGCTTATATAATCATCCTCAGACATGAAAAAGTCAATAAGTCTTTGGAAAAGAGTTATCCATGGATGACATCAGTACAGACTTTCCTATAAATAGCAAGGTGTTATCAACAGTGCTAGGAGGTCCTACAGTTCTAAAATCACAAATATTTTATGTTAAAACTATTTTAATTAGGTGGTGCCAAATATTTTAATAAACTACAGAGAAAATGGTAATTGCATACCTAAGCCTACTGAATTTAAATATGCTGCCAAACACTACCCTGTGGTCGCCTTTGTAGATCATAATAATCTTCCAGAAAAAAACTTCAGGATTACAATTTTATGCCAGTGTCTTTAAGAACAGGTGATATAAAAGGTATTTTCACTTAGCTTGCTTGTAGAAGCTCCCTCGAATTTGAAAGAGGCAACAGAATGTTTCCCACAAGACAATTTTGAATGTGAAATTTTCCTTACATTTAAGGATGGACTACAGATTTTAAGTCTCTATTTTTCCCTAGCAAGTCTCAATTTTGTTTCTTCCCAGTATTAATTATAGCTTTTTAAATCATAATAAACTAAATACAGAAGATAGACAGTATGGCCCATCAAACTGTCCTTTTGTCACACTATCTCTAAAGCTCTGCATTTGTAATCAGAATTAAACTAATTAGAGTAAATGAACAGTTTGGGAGTAATTTAGGAGTAAAAGGACTGGTTCCTATAACTCACTTTGAGGACCACACAGATTAAGCAACAATTCAATGCAATAGACAAAACAGCTTGGTCAAGGGGAAACCTAGGTCATTACCTGACATCATAATCCTGCTTTTTGGGTACTTTTGGTCCAACAAACCTTAAATTATCTCATGTTGTCATTTCAAAATAAGAATGAGAGGTACTCAATTTAATCAATAAGACTACTAGCTAAAAGGAACTCTCTTCCTTGCGTTGACTGGTGTTTTCACACCTTTTGGTTAACTAAGCAATGTATTAATTTAAAAAAACCCTACGCCCGCATTAGTGGGTAGTGTACTGCAAGAGGAGGAGATCTGCAAAACTAAACAGTTTGTGCTGAAGACAATATTCAAGCTACATATATTCCAGGGAAGCTCACTTCAGAATTAGCTCTAGTCCTACCTATGCTCTAAACAGCTTTAAAACAAATGCATTAGACAAGTCCAAAAGCACACCTCTCAATCTTTTTTTCGTCCAAAAAGAAGTTGATTTGCATGTTCAGCAGGATCAGCAGCAAAGAACGCCATTATGCAGCCTACAGGGATAGGCACTCTGGAGATAATAACACACAGCTACTCCAAAGCTAATCCTAAAGCAATTTTTATTAGCTACATTTTTAAGTCACAGAACCTAAACACTTAAATTTTATCCATGCCTGCAAAATACAGATTAATGCATGAATGCAACAATTACATGCAGCTGAGATCTTCGTCACATCTCAAATAGAAAACAACTGTGCAATAATAAGATAATTTACTGCAATTTATTACTGCTTTATAATTATCTTAACGAGGGATGCTGTTGCACAATGACCATTCCAAAAACATGAAGATAATACTCACGCCACAGAGCCTGACTATTGGTGCACTTTAAGGATGGTTTACACTGAGCATGGTAAGAGCACTGTGACAGAAGAGCAGTCCTGCTCTGTCTTCCAGCTGAGGGCTTTCTGCTTCCTCCACTGTGACAGGAATTTTATAATTTCATGATGCAAGTTACTTGGACAACTATATTAGCTGCAGACTAATCCTGGAAAAAGAAAAAAAAGATTAGTTCTCTGCTACAGCAGGAAGCTGTTTCGGTGACAATATAGTGTTAAATCAATATAGGTGAATTGTTTAACCACAACAGGAACATTTCACCTCACCACCACCCTCCCAGAAAAAGACAGCAATACTTAAGACCTCTGGTATCAACATTTTGAGTGGGGAATAATAACATGAGCAAGCTATATATCTCATAAAGACACAGTAAACAACAAAAAAGTGAATTTGGCAAAGTCGTGCTCCCTTAAATGTAGTATCAACTTTATAAGCATTTAGATTTAGCTTCACTACATCCATGACTTGCAACAGGAAACTGACATTTGAAAAAAACCAACAGAGAAACACCAAGTTGCCTTTCACTCTCTGCATCAAAGTTCTCCCCAACTGCAAGTCTGAACACTGTCCTTCGTCATTTTTTGTTAACACTGCATGTTAACATGGAGCTCTGCCCACAGATTTCTATGCCAAACACAGTCAGCAGACTCCACCTCCACAGAAATCAGCTGAGCAGGACTTACAGGGCAATCACTTTTCCTAAATGCTGGAGGGAATTAGAAGTCTGCCGTGAGTTACCAATGCTCCACCTGCTGGTATGCGGACAGTACAGGTTAGTCCAGAAATCATCCTGACCTTGGAGACACAAAGAACAAACAAAAATGTTTCTGAGTAGTCAGAAGCATCTGAAGCACCTAAGGCAAAACCTCCCCTGAAGAACTTGGCAGTATAATACATTTCTGAATACTAATATTCCTGAAAATTATTTGTGAAAACCTCTAACCAAGGATGTGGTTCAATCCTCCTTTGGTGGCTGGCTGGCTACTACCACATGAATATTAGTTACTTCATTAGGTCAAGGGTACAGCTCTGCAGAAAAGTTTGCATAAGAGATGCAAGCTAAGTCTGAAAGTGGAGCTCCCACCAAAAAAAAGTCATCATGATGTCTCTGGAGTTTCTACATTATAAATTTTATCAGGATTTTAAAATGAAGTTTATACTAGGGCCCAAAATAAAATCTCAATAAAGCCAGGCATCTCCCCCACAAATGAGGCAAGAAAAAAAAAGCTGCCCACCTCATTTCACCACGTTTACATATGAAAAATAACATGTTTACAAAATTAAAAAATAAGCAAATATGTGGCTCTTCATAGGAATCCTGCCATACTCAGCTCATAAACCACATGATGTTCCCTGAAAGAGCTTTGAAGAACAAGAATGCAACAGCCCTTAAGACTTATTTCACCTGTTGAAAGAACTGAAAGGTCTTCATTCATCTTTCCACAACAGCTATTATCTGTTTCAATTGCTTTTTTATAAACCATACAAACAAGGATAAGTAACCGAAAAAAACTCTCAAGGTGTTTGGAGATTAACTCAACTTGCAAATCAGCTATTCTCATTAACCTCTTCTCCATTGTTTACCTGCAAGTGGGGGACAAGTTACTGCAAGCACTTTTTACAGATACCCACTACTCCTATTCTTTATCTGAGTGACCACCTGCAAATTCTCAGTCAGTTTTGCAGATCTGTTTTATCTCAGGCAGAGGTCAGTGGAGACCATATCAGCTCAACAGAAATGTTGTAAAAACATCAAGAAATTACTTTAAGGAATCAATTCAATTAAAAAAAAAAATCCACGTGCAGTTTGTAATCCTCTTCCAATGTGTAGAATTAAAACACTAACTGGTACTAGAGTAATAAGCATCAGCCATAGCATTTCTAGAACAAATACGTTCTGTGCAAACAGTTAACCTGTACAATGGGACCAATGAAGGTACACTTAAGGAAATGCTGCAGATACAGGCTTCCAGTCATTGTATAAACTCAAGCACCAACGGCAGACCAAAACTCACTGCCCTGACACAAAAAGTCAGCTGCCTTAGACCCCACTTAAATGCAAGAGGTTATCACAGTTGGCAGTATTTATCAAGCTCTGTATGCAAATGAAATCTCATATTCAATCTTTCAAATTCCAACTTAACTACAACACTATTTAAAAGTAGAACTCCTCAAACTAATTCTATTCTCCAACTTAAAGCAGTAGCTTAAAAGACAGGAAACTGAGTTATCAATAACCTGTACACCACAGTGCTACAGTTGCCAATGATCTGAAAGTCCTATCTGTGCAAAGATTAACCAGACAGCTAAAATAACTTCTTGATTCTACAGAGGGTGAAGAAACGACTGAAGCAGATAGCCACACAGTTCAAGTTAACAGCATATTATAAATCGTCTAAGCTATTAAGAAAAATTCTGCAATAGTAGATTTGTAGTGTACCAGTAAATTGACAGAAAACCAGTATTTATTTTTTATTTAAAGAAGGTGACTTAGGAAAACATTCCCCTTTTCACAAAAAGAAAAATAATTAATGATTAACAGTCTTTGAGAACTGTAGCAGAGGTTTGGTTTTATGGGGACGCCTGGTATTCTTAGGAGAAATTTAAAAGTAATACTACACGTAACAGCAATTCAAGCTGTGTAAAGGTCTCGTTTCTTAATTTACATATAAGCAACAGTTAGATCATTAACTACAATAAGGAACATCACACTGAAATCTGTGTTGTGTAAGAAAGAGCAACAAATAAACCAGTACTTCTTAATATTATAGTATGCAACTTCACATTAACATACAGAGTAACAGCTTCAACCAGTCTGTTAGAACCAAGGAATGTTTAAGTACATAGATTCATATTACTTTCCTGAGATTTTACTGCTTCTAGTTAATATTTGGCATAACCTGACTTTTAACTGAACCACCAGCTTAGTAATTCCTGACCCAACTACTGTGTTTATCAAGACAAGTCATTTCGTCACCATATTCAAAGTGAAAAAACACATTGTAAAATTAGGCTTTTGAACTCAAAGCAGTCATGCAGGCTGAAATCAAACGAAAAAATACAAGACCAGACTATCACACCTAATCACATAATATCTGAGGATATCAACTATTAAATTTATTTGCAATTAATAATATTAAAATCATTGGATCAGATGTGGCAACTCATTTTTCAAGTTAGAGTAATTAAAAAACAGTCAGAGGAGAGGGAAGAGTCAAAATAGATGTATATTTTAAGAAAGTATCACAAGTTTCCTTGGTAAACAATCTCTTATCACAGCTGATTCAAGTTTTTAACATGGCAAGCTCTGGGTAGTGTTATAATTTTCTCTTCTGCTATGAAGGCTAGAGCTATGGCATACCAATCTTCATAAAACTCTAGAAGTCACCTTAACTTTCCTTGATATTTCCTTGTAATACTCCCTTGATATATTCAGAACTGATGAGGGACAGGTTGCAGAAGAACTAGCTTCCCTGATACAAGAACATTCCCAGTGTTCCAGTGACCTGAAAGTGCCTGATCCTGTCAGCAGACAGCTTAGTTATCCCACAGCAAAGGGCTATATGAAAATGAAGATGTCCTTGACATACAGGGAGATCAGAGAGTTAAGACTCATAGAACCACCATCAAGAAACACAGCCTTGAAAACACTTGCCCTTGTCTTACTGGGATAAAGTATATACCTGTCAAACTTAATATTAAAAATTAGTTAGCTGTAGTATTTGTCTTAACCAAATTTGATGGAAAAAAATGTGTTTATTTATCCTTCCAGAAGTGAGTGCAATATTGATTACTCAAGTTTTACTGCTTTAACTTACTGAACAATAATTTAAGATAAGCAAAACTCCAAAAGAAGTAGACTGAAGGGCAATGATGAGAAAGAATATTTATTTACAAGTATTATCTGTATATAATCAGATCATTTAATTACAAAGTTTATCAGCAGCGCTAATAGTGTATCACGTGGTCTCTACAAAAAGCTAGATACTCTCAGTAAACATGTTAACAATACACATTACACTAAGTGTATGACTATGTTGTAAAAATGTATGTTAAAATAATGACGCATAGCAAATACGGACTAGTCAGCCAGCAGAATGAACGTGGATAAAAAGAAAATGCAACAGTCTTTAAGCACAAAGTGCCCATCTCCAGGAAAAGCCATGAACAACACACAACTTACGTGCCCCCAGCCAGAGCACTAGTAAGGATAAAGCAAAAGAAAGGAAGATGTGATGGAAAACTCACAGCAGTTTTAACTTTAAATACTTAATCAAAGCTACCACTGATGCGAGAGTATTGCAATGAGTAGCAACTCTCCAGCTCCAACAGCCAAGGTATGTCTTAGGAATTCTAGGTAACAGCAGCTAAACAACTAGACACATCACCGTTTGCTTAAACCAGCACAGAGTTTTCAGTGTGTTCTGCTTTTACCCTTTTGTTTCCAATTTCTATCTTACTAAGTAACTCTGTCCTCTATTTTACTGTTCTGTTTGCCTGGTACTGAGGATATGGGGAAAGTTTAGTTAAGGTTAAAAAAAGAAGAAATACTCTGTGCCAGCAGCACCAAGCAGTCTGTACCCTGGGATATATGCTCAGGAAAATCACGCACCAAGGAGCGTTTTCTGCCAAGCTGCAGAGGGTCAGCAGGGCATCTTCTGTTGCCAAGCATCAGCTTTGGGACACAGTACTTTCCAGAAGGTACAAAATTGAGACTTTTCTGTAGGTTATCAACAGTACACAACATACCTCACCACTCACCCAAAACTGCAAACTCACACTGTGATTTCTGCATATAAAAGTGCTCAGTTAGTGCATTGAACACTCCAAAATGACAAAGTCAGCAGTTTGAGATAACACATAGAAAAGAGCTCAGTCTTCAGGAACACTTAGAAACACTTTGAACATCAGAAGAATGACAACCCTGCATTTGGCTGAACCATGCTGTATCTGCAGAGAAAACAATGAAGTCAATGAAGAAAGTCCTCTGAGGCTCATCTGGCATTTTGATTTATTATACTCATGTTAAGCCTCCAACATTCATCCTCCACAAAGCTCTGACACAGCAAAAGATTTGTTTTGGACTAACTTATTTTATTTCTATATTCTTTATATAAAATGCCCACGTTCTTACAAATTCCACCAATACCAGTTTGGTATCTAACATCGTGTTGATTCAGTGTGAAACATAAGAATTAAACAGCCCTTTAGTAGTCTAGCTTCCTCATTCCCACAGGATTCAACATGCCCTCAGACATGAAACAATCTTATCTAGGGCACTTCTTGTGAATATTTTAATCTTTTTTTCCTTTATCTTTCTAACCTTCATTTCTGCAGAAATATAGACCTAATTCCCTCAACCTTCTTGTGCTGTTAAAACTCTTTATTGGTGGTGTTCAGACTGAGGCATCCTAAGACAACAGTATACAAGGAGCAAACTGGTATTACTAAAGGATAACTTCAGGCATAGAAAACTTATCTGTACTAAATAAAGTTTAAACTGCAAGGTGGGGTGTGTTGCTTCTCATTAAGTCCCAGCTCAGACAAAGCAATGCCTCTTTATTGGGTAGTTGGGCATTCTCCAGTTAGACCAGTTCACTGCTGTTGTAACTTATGGACCTCCCTAAAAAAGAAAAAAGCAGGAACATTTTGAAATAAATATAAACAGGAAAGACTGAGACTGCTGTTGCACAGACAAGCTGATCAACAGGATCTCTGTACATTCTCTTCCATGTGTATGCTTTATTATTATTATAAATTGATATTATAACCTTTTTGAAGCAAGAATCAGTGGGGGAGGAGTTTTTCCATTTCTGGATTTTTTTTTTTTTTTGTATAACCCTTAGCATTGTTACAGGATCGACCATTCATTAGTACAACCATCCCTTTGTTCCTCTTTACCTTCATCACTCCAATACTGCCTCCAAGCAACAATCTGGAAAAGATCACCGAGCCAGGCAAAGAACAGTTAGACTAAACAACTAACCAAAAAGTTTTTAAACAAACTAGATAATTTTTTTACATAATTTATTTTATCACAAATACGTCTTGTTACCTTCTAGACCATTTCAGAAAAAAAAAATTCTGTTGGCATGCAGCACATCCATATTATCCAGGCACTAAGATTTCAGATCATTTTAATATTATTCCAGGTTGCGCATGCCAAAGATAGATCTGAATAAACTTGCAGATGAAAATGGTAAAACTGAACAGTTTTTTTTAAGGTCTTCCAGTCCAGATAGTTCTGAAAGAACTGACCTTTCTCTTCTCCCAAAAGTTCCTTCCAACAACGGCAGGCACGCTTTCACCATTATATATGCTTCTAGCTACAAGACTTTTACCTCTCTGTTCCATAGATCAAAACCAGAAAAATCCCCATCGTGTTAACTAAACCAAAAATGCAAGCAGCACACTAACTTGCACAGTCTATTCAGCTTGTTCTCAATCTGATTATTCACCTGTTTTGTACCGACTGCCATCTGCCCACTCCTCCTCCTGTCTGTCTCTGACACAGACTTTGTGCCATTTCAGAAGCCCCCCCCCCCCCCCCTTTTTTTTTTTTAAGCACTTTCTTGCACCCTTCTTCCAGGTCACTGATACCTACTGTGAATAAACTTAATTACACAATTGTTTCTCAGGGCTCCTCAGTCATTATATTTCAAATCAACTTCAATGGAGAGGTTTTGCTGTGTAACACTTAAAAAGACCTATATACTTACTTTCTGTCTTTAAACATATTTATATACATAAAATGTGTATGCAGATAAATTATACATATTAAATATGTATATAACTATATTGACATGCATATTTAAGACAGGAAATAGATTCAAGACCAAGTCAACCACTGCTCATGCTTATTTTCCCATTTAAACTGCAGCATGAGAACTAATCACCAGTAGATACATACAAGAGTAAGCACACAGGTATTTTTATTTTAGGCAAACAATCCACTGCTCCATGGAACTTGACAGTTGTCTCCATTAACTCTATAGCTGTTACAGCCAAATCTTATCATGTGTTGAAAAGGATGCTGGGATTAATTATGTAGTTCCAATCTGGCCCTTTTATTACTATCAGGAATGTTCGTTTCCTAAGTTGTACATGACAGTCACTTAAAACTCCATCTGGCTTTTTTGATTTACACCAGGAACTTCCCTGCTAAGAGTTCATGAATATATTATCTGCACTGATTTTTATCTTCCTCTCCTAAAGAACAAAAAAAGTTTTCAACAAAACGCCTAAATACAAAGGAACCTGTAAATGCCTGTTAACATGTGGAAATTTAGGAAGTAACAAAGAAAGATTCTATGCATCTTTACATAAGGAGGTTTTAGAAAAAAAAAAAGTAGAAAAATAAATCCAAAAGAACCTTCACTTTACTTTGCCACTGACCTTTAGACGTGACACCCACTGCATCCTGTGGGAAACTTTTCCAAGAGCCAACTTTCTTATAAATATTTTAGCAGATTTAAGCATCCTGACTATATTTTATTTGCCTACATCTACAGAATGAAAAGTCTGTTGAATAATGACAACGTATATGTGGACTTTCATATTCACATAAGTATCTGTAAAGCAATAAAACAATGTAATGGAATCTTGAATGTGCTACATACAGGTGCTTTTGAAGTTTTGATGGTGGGGAGTTTTTTGGGGGTTGGGGTTTTGGGGGGTTTTTTGTGCTTTTTTATGAGGTTTACTCTTACAGCTGCTACAAGTCTCTAAAATGCATAAAACAGCATTGCTGTTCATTTTCCCACATACGGTTTTAAAACAGATTTGCATATCATCCAAAATAAACAAAAGCACTGGAAAAAGACCACTCATTCCTAGATTTGTGTGATAAAAGTGATCGTGATAACTCAATTCCCTACTCAAAAAGAAAATTCAAGTCCCTCTTAGGCGTTTTGCCAATAAATTTACTTAAACTCTGCAAAGAACAGTTCACTTAAGAGGAATTTGTTTAGCTTTTAAGTGTCAAAGCACTGCACCTGTTCCTTTTCAGATAACCAGTCTCCTTGTCAAGTCTTACATTCCTCCCGTTTCTCCATTACAATGAGAAATTGTTTTCTGCAGTATAAAACAGATCACTTGTGGAAAGTCACAGGGAAGATTTCTTCGTTACTTCCACGGGCCACATCCACACTCCTCTCCAGGTGTGCTTCTCCTTGTCAACCCTTCTTCCCTTCCATGTATGGTTCCACTGCAGAGCTATACATCTTGTTCAGTCCTGTACATGACTCTGCTATATCACTGCTCGTAAGGAAACTTCCCAGCTGTTCAAAACAAGCCATGGAGCCAGCCAAGGACAACCACATTGACCAAGACAGGTAAGCAGGAATTGGCTCCCTCACACTGCTAGAGCGCCAACTAAAGAGACTAGAGTATATTTAAGAAACACTTTTTGTTTTTTTTTAACTGAAACATTAGCTACTGTTGAAAGAAGGTGTCCGATTTACTTGGAATGAAACTATAAACATTGCATTACTGGAGGATTTTATGCCAGCAAGTTTCAGCTAGATTTAGCAAGCAAGAAAAACAGAAGGAATGTTTGTTTTTGAGAGCTTATAATGGAGGGTTTGCTTCAATTTCACCCATCAAGTGACAGTATCTTCATTATGCATGACTAAATGCTAACTACAAGTTTAAAACATCAGTATCTGAAGGCACAATTCCTCACAAAGACCTTGTGCACAAGAAGTGCACAGTAATAGTCTATAAAAGCCTTTATTTTCCAGTCTTAATATTATCAAAGCTTCTGTTGAAACTGTAGTCCTTTGGTTTTATGACTGTTTTATCACCAGCCATCAAAACTGCATTAGTGGTCCATCTATGTATGATACAGATCAAGGCTTCTGTCCAGTAAAACCTCTCTCTCACGATTATCTCCATAGCCACATTACTTCACAGTGGTTACAGTTCCCATTACCAAAAGGAACCAGGGGGATGAGCTCAGTCTCACTCCAAGTTATTCCTCTGATGTCTCTTAGGAGGACAGTATTATGCTCCTGGCATAGATCTCCTCGGCATGCTCGTAAGAAATTTGCATGTAGACATTTGAGACAACGAGCAGCCAGTAACTATTCAGCTCTCAAAACCTACAGTAAGATAACGCCAATGAATTTTCATGCATGAGAACAGCAGGACAGGATGTACAGTGCAAGCTTACATAAGACACAAGGCACTGCTGGGAACCAACAGCAGAAATGGCTCAGGAAAATGCTGATGTCACTCGTATACGTTTGGGTTGCACTGGCCAAGTTTATCTGATCCTAAAACTGGCCTTTCTAGCTGTTTGTAAAAGCTCACAGCTTGCTCTGTTTTACCAAGATCTTGAAAAAAGGAACATGTTTTCAAAAACCCAAGTTTCTTCCTAATATTAAGGTGAAAGATAAAAAATAAAATCCAAGAAGACTCTAGATTCACTGTAGCACTTATAAGCAAGAATCTAAAGAAAAACAGAGAATGTAATGGAGAACTGGAAAAAGCATGTCATTATATACACAAATACTTGCTCCTAATAATGAAAAAAAATAGTTCAAGCACAACTTATCTGTTTTAAAATATGACCTCTGCAAACCAACTAAGGTCAATGAGACTTAGAGTAGTTACTCAGTGAGCCCGGCTTGCATAAATTAAAGATGCCTAAGGGTAGCTATGAAACCGGGTATTTGATTTTTCCAGGGCACCAACATATTATGAATTAACAATGAATTGCCATTTTACCAGAGCAGCTTTCAGTTTTGTTAAGAAAAAAAGAGAAAACCACAACCAACCAACCCCCAACTGTGTTGTGCTTACCTTCTCCTTGACATACAAAATATTAAAACTGATTATGGAAGTTTCATATTAACTTGAGTAGACAAGTGAGAAACTATAGATCAAATTACTTTCAAAAAGCCCCTAAGATATGAGTCAAATAGTGCTTCTTCCTGGTGTATCCTTCTACAATAGACTTAAAAAAACCCCAAGTAATCTAGCTGCACAAGATAGTTTAAAGCAAAATTTTAAAGAGCGAAAACTTAGCTCACTGAGGTCAGTATTCACAGCAGCAACTCCGAGCTCTGTGCCTGGTGCTTTCACCTGTTACTGCAGTGGCTGCACACCACTTCAGAGCAGTGTATGAACCACCAGGTAACTCCTTCATAGTTCTAGGACTCTTGCATTGAAGTTCTTCCCTATGGCATACTTAAGGCATTTGATTTTCTATCGAGAGCGATATAAGGTGACAGGGAAAATACTGTTCCTGAAAGTGCACTACTCAGTTTATCTTTCATTACACACGTAAGGAACATATTGTCACTCCCTTTAATATTTTCTTGCAAATGCAGAGGCACCCTGAGATACCATCGAGTTAATGCAACTACCCAACCCTGGCAAGCACCACTGGATGGTCTCACAGTAAGTTACAAACCAATGCCAGAAGTAATTTCTTCATCATATCAAATATTTCAGAATACCTCTCTTCCAGTTCCCTACCAAAACACCCAATCTAACCATGTAGCTCAGAGATACTAACTATGGGAGATAATCAGCCACATTAGAAATTCACAAGGTTTCCTTGGCACTAGAAGAGGACACCAGCTTTCTTCTAAGCAAAGGGGAGGGAAAAAACACCCACAAACTATTCGCACTGTGGAATGGCAGCTCACTGAAAGCATATTAGCACACACTCTTCAAAAATATGAAGTGTAAGATGACCACACAGTGCAGATCATGCAGTTTCACAGGTTATTAAACATCTTTTTAAGCGACTATTTCCATCGAAGTGTAGTAGCTACTACAGGAAAATTCTGCAAGCAAAACACTCGCACCCTGGCTAAAGCCTTTGTACTTCTGTAGTAGAAATAATGTCGGTATCTACCTGTTATTACTATAGCAGATAAGCATTTCAGTCATTAGTATATTTATTCACAGTACGTTTCTGGAAGGCACCACTATTCCTGATTCATAAGCAAACAGGACTGATGCAGAAAGACTGATCCAAGGTCACAGAGTAAGTCTGTGGTAAACTAAGAAACTTCACCTGGTTTTGCCTTCATGCAACTAATACTTTCTATTAATGAGTCATTACGGCTCCTCTAAATTATTCTTTAAACATGAAGAGACAACAGACTGCCTGTGGCATTCAAACTCTACATGCTAACAGCAGCTTCACTCCAGGGTTTTCTAAAAAATATCACGCCCAAGGGCCTTGTTCTATACTATCACAGAATCCTACTTCAGCGCTAGGCTGCTGTAGGGGGAAAAAAAAAGGAAATATATATCTAGAGAGAGAGATAGATAAAAAAATTAGATAGTCTGCCTTGTTCGTGATCCAGCTCTCTCACAAGAGAAACAAAAATCAGTCTTTGAATAGTTTTACTCCCTCATGCTACAGACCACCGGGCAAGGGCAAAGTGCAGGGAGGAAGGGACAGTCAGCTCGGGAGACAAGTTATGCAAAGCTGGGGGCCGGGGCGGGGGCAGAAGTCCCTACAGCCCACAGAAAAAAAAAAAAAAAAAAAAAAAAAAAAGAGGCAGCCCAACTTCTGTTCTCAGGTCAACGAGGTCAAAGCGCGGTGAGGGGACGCACAGCGCCCAAGGGCTCTGCGGTGGGAAACGGACCCCCGGCACGGGGCGGGGGGTGCACGGTGAAGGGTGCGGGGCTCCTCTCCCCCCCACCGAAACCCCGTCCCACCCCGTCGAGCGCAAGGGGGTGGCGAGCCCCCTCCCCCGGCTCACCCCTCGAGGGGGGACGGCAGCCTGCGAACTGCCCGCTGCCCGGGGCACCCCCCGCCCCTCGGCGGAGGGAGGGCGCTCCCCCGCCCCACCAGCACGGCCCTGGCCCCCTCCCCGCGCCCCGCTCGAGGCCGCGGCCTGTCCCCCGCCCCAGCCCGCCTCCACAGCGGGGCGGCCCTGCCGGGGCGCCGCTCCCTCGTACCTGTGAGGGCAGGCGGCGGGGGGCAGCCGGCTCCGCCGCGGGCACCGGAGGGGCGGCCACCAGAGGGGCTGCCTCGCCGGGGCTGCCTCGCCCGCGCTGCCTCGCCCGGCCCGCTCGCTCGCAGCCCCCCCGCTGGCGGCAGCCGCCGCCCTCGCTCGGCCGACGGGTCCCGCGGAGCCACCCGGGGCCGGCGCGGCCTCGGCCCGGCCCGGCGGCGGCCGCGTCTCCTCCTCGCCTTTAGTTTGACCTTTTCCGTGTCTCCGCTCCCTGTCCCCGACACACTTTGACGTCACTCCCATGGCAACCACGCCCCGCCCCCTTCCACCTCGCGCGCGCGCTGCCCGGACCCCCCCTCCCCTCTTTTCCCCGCCTCCTCCCCCGGACGCACGCACGCACGCGCCGCCGGGAGAGGAGGAGCCGCCCCCCTCCTGGCCAATGAGCGCGCGCCGGGGCCCTGAGCGTGCCGGGTGGGCGGGGCGCGTCGTGCGCGGGGCGCGCGGGGAGCCGCGGGGGCGCGCGCTGCAGGGAGGCGGGCGGGGCGCGGGCCGTGCGCGTGCCTGTGGCACCGCAGGCTGCGGGGCGGCCGCCGCCGCTGTGGTGCGGTTCAGCGGTTCACCCCCGCCAGCCCCAGGGGGGTGTAGGAGGGACGGTGAGCGGTGGAGCCGTCTGAGAGCACGTCGGGGGGCAGGGTGCAGGTCTCGCGAGGGGCATGTGACGGTGGGAACAGAGGTGGAGCGGGAGGAATGCTGGGCATGGCTGTGCGGAGCCCGGGCCAGAGCACTGTGTTTAAGGGAAAGGCCTCTGGTCCTTCCGTGGAACCATACGGGCGAAAGAAGGAGGACATGTTCTTTCACACTCCTCAGATGAGTGAATCCCTTCCTCTCCAGAGGGAGAGAGGAGATCTTAACACACGAATTTAAACACTGCCTTTTCTCTGCACACACGTACGCAAGCCAAGCGAGTGCCATCAGAGCTTGCCTGCTCCTTTCCATCTGCAGTGTTCCTCCTCATCCCATGGTGCTTCCATATTCCCCGGGGATCATCATCGTAGAATCGTCATCACAGAATACCAGGTTGGAAGGGACCTCAAGGATCATCTGGTCCAACCTTTCTTGGCAAAAGCATGGTCTAGACAAGATGGCCCAGCACCCTGTCCAGATGAATCTTAAGAGTGTCCATTGTTGGGGAATCCATCCCTTCCCTGGGGAGATTATTCCAGTGGCTGATTGTTCTCATTGTGAAAAATTTCCTCTTGTGTCCAACTGGAATCTCTCCAGGAGTGACTTGCACCCATTACCCCTCATCTTTTCCATGTGACTCCTAAAGAGGGAGTCTCCCATCTTCTTTGTAGCCACCCGTCAAACACTGGTACATGCTGATAAGGTCTCCCCAAAGCCTTATTTCCTCAAGGCTTTTTCTCAAGCTGCTTCCCCAATCCCACAATTTACAGCATGTTCCCATTGTTTGGGGAGCATATGGGCAATTGCATTTACTTTCCCCAAAATATTTGGCATAGATACCATATATGTAATATGTGTAACATATGGAAGGCTGCATATTTCAATGCCTCAGTGCACAATGTGTGCATAAATTTTTTATGTGTAAATACTTTGCTTAAAATGCTGTCATCTGGGAAAAGGTTACACAGACACAGCATGCAACCTGTGCAAGGTCGGTGTATTAGACTCTGGGTTTGTACCTTGTTTCATGAAAGGTGTGTGCATTAATGACACGTTAGGTATTACAGGCTCTAAGTTGAGATAATTACACAGGCATGATATTTAAATACACTATCAATTAGCAGTTACGCTGTTTCATTTACCCTACATGCAGAACGCACTACATACTCTATATGTGCCACATACCTGTCACGGCTTCAAAATGACAGTTTCAAATTATTTTTAATCAGAAATATTAATTCAGAAATACAATCCAATATTCATCAGAAATACATGCTGAGATGTATTCAACGAACCCTTTCTGAAGGTGGATAAAAGGGCACGGATACCGTTTCCTTGCCTTTGAAATGCATGATACCTTTCTCCCAGAGTATTAACAAGCCAGTTTAAATCCTATCATGGCAAGACCAGGATCTGCAGTGTGAATTCATACATGGTCTGGGTCTTGCTCATTTGAAGGAAGAGATTTAATAAGGAAATTATTTTAAAGAGAGCTTTTTAACTATCACTGAGTTTGTGAGATGGCTTATTTCTTATCAGCCCAACTAGATTTAATGTTGTATTACCAAGGGCCAGCAAAACACTCAGGTTTAGTGATATTCAGAGCAGGAACGTTGGGGTGGAAGGCGGCTCTTGCACAGGTGCAGCGTGGTGTGCGCAGGGTTAGGTGCTGGCCTTCCTGCTGGGGTAACACCAGCCCATACCGGGGAGGCCGTGCGTGGATCTGCTGGCTTTGTGCAGTGGTTCTGGTAGGCCCCAGCTCTGATGGAGCTTGCTTTTTGATGGGTCTCTTTTTTCTTCCAGTCTCCAAACCGTGAGCCTGTCTGTGGCCACCTCACGGGGCTGTGAAAGGGCTGAGTTTGGCCAGCCAGCAGCAGCCAGGAGTGACCTTATTCTAAGGGTCACAACCATCTGGGGCCAGTATGACTGCCAGCCACGATGAGCTGCATATTAAGACACCAGGACTTCATATTTATAAAGATGGAAAAATTCAGTGTTCGTGTTACTGATCCTCCCACAAAATCCCTCTTAAATCAAGAGGAAGACTTCGAACAGCAAACTCTTGGGAAGGGCATAAATAATTGTGCCACCATGGATATATCAATATGACACCGGCTTGTCCCCAGGCAAGTAATTTTCTTCCTGCACATCTCCTGTTGCCCCTCAGTTTTGTGAGGACAGTGCTTCCTTTTCTCCTAGGCGTCAAACAGTGTAATCAGTGTTTGCATACCCTATATTGGGGTAGATAAATACAGTCCTCAGCATGAGAAAAGTCAGGTCAAATCCACTTATTTCGCATTTTTGTCCATGAAATCTTAAAAGTGCCAAGATAAGCCCATAATGACTAATTGGACTTGATGAAGAGGAGAAGACGCAACAATGTAGGTGAGGGAGGAGATGGAGAAATCAATCCTGAGGAAGGATCTGGCACTTGTGAGGCATGAGAGAGCCAGAGCTCGTCGGTTCAAATATAATCTCCCAGAAAGCGAGAGGGGGAAAAAAAAAAAAAAAAAAGCAATGTCTCTCCTTCAAGCATGGACAATGCTGGACTCCTGTGCCTGATTTCCATGAGAAAGGCCACTTCTGGCATTGACATTCTGCGGCATCGAGTCCCAGTCACAGACCTCCTCCTCAATGCGAGGCTGAAAGAGGAGGGGAGGAATAAACTCTGCTTTCCAAAAGGGCTGGAGCTGCCAGAGAGGCCCATGGAAAGCCAATTGTGCAATGAGGGGAAACAGGGAGAGAGGATCCCTGAACATAGACACAGTGAAACGCCTGCCGAAAATAAGTGGGAGGAGGGCTAAGAGGCATTTCTGATGCATTTATACAGACTTTGAGTGAGCGCTGGTTTAAAGCGAAATTGTTGACAAGGACACTGATGTAGGGTTGCTTTTGAATACTGGAGCGGTGCACTGAAGTCTTTCCTTCATATGCATAACATCCATAAGTGCTGCTGATTTCAAATCCCGGCTCACACAGAGTTTTTATGAGTACTTTTCATTTGTAGATCTTGGAGGGCTTTACAAAGGAGAGCTATAAATAAGACAGATGGGAAAGTGAGGAATAGAGAGGGGCTTTTAAAGGGAGATAGATTGTTTCTGTAAGAGTTTCTGTGTATAAGAACTAGATAAGAACTGTCATTTTACTGAATATAAAATATTTTGCAATGACACACTGTGACAAATTACTTGTGCACAGATATTTATGTTATTAAGGCAAAGTTTTGTCATGCTGTGTACAAATTGTTTCTAGCTAAGCTTTTGGAAAATACGAAAATAAAAGCATTTAATGGTAGATTTTAACATAGTGTATGCATGTTTTAGGCACTTTTAAATTGAACAGATCAAAGCCTTTTATTCCTAAATGCCAGAAATCCAGTGATATTTGTGTAACTATGTAATTTGACCTGTCTGTTTTACATGTTCCCAAGGGTTTATTATAGGCAGCTTTCAAATTAAGTGGGCTGGAACATTTGATGCTCTCTTCCCTGGTTTTCAAAGCCTGTGCAGAGCCCATACTGTGTGACTGACACTGCTGTTAAAGTGGTAGCATTTTAGTTTTATCACAAGGTACGCAGCGCGGCGAGGGAATGGAGATTACCCTGGTCCTCATTCCGGCTCTGCCACTCCAAGGCAGCCATTTCATTTCTGCTTCCTTCATCTTTCCCCTCCACAGAGCTGGGTACAATATTTCCTTATCCTCCAAGGTGTCACAAAGCTTAATTAACCTTGAGAAAAAGAATGGGTAAATTGCAAACAACAGGGACAATGTGGGGAAGACCCTGGCAGTTTAAGAGTCTCCATGTTTGTACTCACCTGCGTGGGGCTGTTTTACCACTGATGCTTTGCAGCGCCGCAAACTTGGCAAGCTTGGGAGAGCCTCAAATATTTTCCCCACGTTTGAAATAACATTATTATATAACTGGGAGGCAGCCATAGGCTGATGGCTCAGTAATGTTTTATGCAGCAATCCTTTCACCCAACGGTGACCTTGTAACTGGATAATAAAAGCTATATTCCACTCGCAATTGCACCTGTGCTGCCACTATTTACATTGCAATAGCACCTAGAGACCCCATTGTGTAAGGCACAGTAAAACTGTCTCTGTCTGGAAGAGACTGAAAGTAGGAGGGGAAGCAGTAACAGAAGCAAAATGTTTGTCTCAAGGTCATATATCAGAAAAGTAGCTCTGGCAGGAGAAACACTCAGGTGTCCCAAGTCCCTGTACTTCACCCTGTGAACAAAAGGACATATTTACTTCTAGGAATATAAATACAAAAAGCTGGGAGATCAGAACGTCTGCAGCAGGATTTGCCCTTTGTTTATTATTCTGGCTGTAGAAGTGCTTGTTTGGTAGTTTTGGGTTTTTTTTTTTTAGACACTTTAATTTTCAGGCAAATATTAAATTGCAATTAAATTGTCAATGCCTTCATGAGAGACATGATTTTATCTGAAGTACGTTATGATTTTCCTAATAACAAACTCAAAAGATGAACATTTCTCTTTCAGATTTTTCTTTGTTTGAAAAGTTAATTGTTCCTGAAGTAATGCTTGCTGTTTTTGCAGTGGTCTTTTGTAGGTCGTGAAACAATGAATCTTCAAGTCACATCATCCTACTTTCTATCCAGTGTGTTTCTATGTCACTATCAGCTCTGCTTTGGATTGATCTAACCAGATGGTATCTCACAAGATGCTAGACATGAATATTTCATATGGTTTAGAAACTGTTTTTCCTCACTCTTCAGTGGTAAAATGTGTTGATATAAGACTTTTCACAACTTGAGATACTTTCTGGCTCAGCGCCATAACTCAGGCCAAAGACAGCTGAGCATTGTTGTCATCTCACAATGTGGGAAGCAGAGGATGTTTTGGACCGCTGGAAAAATGGAGCTGAAATTTTCCATTAAGAGAAAGAAAAGCATTTGTCAGGCAGCAATCTTCCAGTCTAGCTGTACTTAGGTTACGTTTTCTGGACATAATGTGGAAAGTCAGAGGTATTAGATCAATGCAATTTTTGATCCATTGAATCAGCAGCCAAGTTAATCTCACATCTCTGAGCCAGTGAACACTTTGTTTTCATTAAAAGTTGGTCTTATTTCAGTTTAGGCCCTTTCTAACACTTTTTTCTTATTTACAGCATCAAAGTCTTCAGCCACTTTATCCTGTGATATAAATCAATTAATAGTCACCTGCCTTTATAATTTTTCACTTAGACTTTGCTTTTGCTCCTCTTTGGAGACGTGAGTGTTTTCTTTTTTTCTAGATCTGTGTTGTTTTTAGTGGATAATCAATATTGAGTTGCAAGTATTGCACTGAAACTCTGGAGCTTGCAAAACCAGTTTATTTAGTTTCTTCAGCCGCACATAAAAAATTTTAGCTATAAGCCTTCTCAGGGGCAACCCAGCTCCATATTAATACACACAGAGCTTGATTCAGTTGCCCACAAATAGAAGTCAGTGCCATTTAAGGTGTACTAGATGACTCTGCCTAACCTACACCTCCTGCTTCAGAAGGTCACAAATCCACTGTAGATCCTGTGTAATTTCTGCCAGTCCTGTAAATACATGAGATACCCTGGGGCATCTCCAATGACACTTGACACTTGTGTATCAGTTAGTTAAATATAAGTGTCTGTGGGCATCTACCTTTGAGCTGGGTGTCTACATTCCCACTAGAGTCAACAAAGATCCAGTTAGAAGAGCCTAGAGAGCATCCACTTGACCAGACCTTAAGTGTCCACCTTAGGGTATGAAATCATCATGTTTTTCTACTTCACTTTCAGATGACACATTTTTCAGAGCAGGACATATTTTGCTTTTTAGTGAGCATGTTGGCAACTGATTGAAACACTCTTTGCCCACCAGACAACAGTCACACATAGAAGGAGGCATGTAGCAAGGGACTAGGGATCTGGGACTTTCTTTCCAGATAGAAGGAAGACATCTCAGAAGGCAAATTTCCAGGCAAAAAATCCTCCTTAACCCAGCTGTGTGTCTTCTCTGTCCCCCAACACATGCCTTGCAATCTCTTGTAGTCTTTGGTGGTCCATTCACAGGAATGAGCAGTTGTAGTCCCTCAAGCCACACTTTATATCAATGTCCATCTGCTCTTGTTTAATTTATGTTCTCCATCATACGATACCCTCTTTAGGCACACACTCCACGTAGAATCTGGTAGGTATAGATTCCCATGTGATATCAATTTGCAGGTAAGTAATACCAACACCTCTTCAGGAAGACATGGGAGGCAAGAGTGAATGGTGGTGGACAAAGAGCTGGGAGTTGAAGTCAGAGATCCAGGATGATAGGGAAGATCAAGCAGGTGTAGCACAGGGCAAAAGAAAAGAAATAAGGAGCAAGAGTGAGATGGGTGGTAGAATGTGGAGATAAGGAAGAAAAGGGAATAACAGGTATGCTGCTTGAGAGGCAGTGTCAGATGATGCTGGAAAAAATAGAGGATAAAGCATCGAAGAAGGCCTTGGTCCTTTGACTGGACTACGGTATCTCCCCAGGAAACCAGAGGAACAAAGAATTGAGATTAACAAGAAATTTGTGAAAGCAAAAGAAAACATTTAGGCTGTGTTTACTAAAGCAATTTGAAAAGCAGTGTAATTTTGCCCTGATGGCAGAACAGCATGGGGGATGCAGCATCTCTGCCCTTCGACACACCAGCCCTGCAGGGCCAGAGGCAAAGCTGCTCAGCTGCTCCTAGGTGACTGAGTCCCATCATCTGCTGTTACAGCCACATGATATGGTTCAAAACCTGTCAAAATGTCAGAAAAATAGTTTGGATGACCCCCCTCAACACACTGCAGCTATTACTCACCCTTAGGACATCCCTATTCAGTTGGTTAGAAATCTTCTTGACTAATTTTTTTCTGACCACTTTATACCATTTGTTTTTGCACCAGAATTGGCTTTTCACTTAAATAGTTCTCCCCAGTGTTTCCCTCCCTGCTGTATTTATAGAAAGCAGTCATGTTCCCTTGTAGCCACTCTTCTGCCAGACTAAACAAGAGTCATTATGAAACAGGACATTATAAAATAAGATCTCCATTCCATTGGTCCTTCAAAAAGCCCTTCCTTTCACCTAGTCCACACTGAATTTGTCTTTTCCGAACTCGGTCGGTCAGATGTGATCACAGTTTTTAAGAGAGGCTGGATGGAAGGTAGCGTTTCTTGGGACCATAGCTGCACACCATATGTCTCCAAGACCTGCTTTCAGCCTTGCCAGTCATCGTGCACTTACAGCATCCATAGCGTCTATCAGTCATGGATGGCCCTTACATCCCGTTTCTGCTCCTCCCAGTGGAGTGCTTGAGGGGATGTGGGTTTTTAGACTCAGACGTTCCCCCCCAACAGAGGCAGAACCCTTCAGATCCTCTGGCTAGTGGTAACTTGCCTCAAGGGAGGCAGTGATTCCCACTCCTCCTCTGTCGGGGTCACCATTAGCCGGGGTCCTTATTTCTCCGTGCGGGAACAGAAACAACGCAACACCAATGTGATGATCAGGTCGTCTATCTTTTTTATTATATAATATTGTTATATTCTATTCCTTTTCTGGTTACATTTATACTCTACTAAGTTCCGTACACGCACTCATCTATCTTCTAATAGGCTACAGGTCATCTACACGCGCTGTTCACGCGCCTCTACAAGCATTTGCATTGGTTAATTGCAATTAGCACGTAAAGCCCCAAACTTGCCAAAACTCCCTTATCTCATACCCTGTTTTGCTCAGACTTGTGTGCTTTTGCTGACCACAGGTGTTTCTCACTTATCTGCTATCTTGTGTGTTTTTGCCAGCCTTAATTTGCTGGCCTTGTCTTCGTCCTTGCATTATTCTGTCTGCACTAACTTTCTCCCAGCGCGGCCCAGACTCCTACACTCCTCTCTTGTAGAAGTGTGGAAACCCTTTGCACAAGGTGAGTTGGATTCATACCTGTATTTAAGATGGCACCTCTCAGCTCCTGCTTAGTTTTGGATCTGACACCTGTGTCCAAGCTTGGAGTACGTGGGGAAAAGATGCTGCCATACGGCCGAGCAGCACTTCTGGGGCTCTGCGAGGGATCCCAGGCCCACCAGCAATTTCAGGAGCATAGCAGTAGTTGCTCAGCTATACCTTTGCTGCAAAGAGCATTCCCTGCTATGCTTGCCTTGAAAACAGAGCAGCAGGGGTTTCTTTTCTAAAAATCAGAAAAAAAACCAAAATAAATGTTCAAAATAAAGAAGGTGCGATCCCCCAGGTCATCTATCTTTATGATCTCACCAACTTACTTTATACCATCTTTATCTTTATTGCATTTTTTCCTCAAGAGGCCTTAAGCTTCAAACTCCTTATTCCAAGCATGGGAGCTCTTCTGCAGTGACTGCAAATATTCTTCCTGACTTCTATTACTTTCTTTACTTAGGTAACTAGTCCACCACATTTTTGTTTTACAGCTGTTATAATCAGAGTCATTGAAGTGCTGATCAGAAGAGACTTCTGGAGGTCTCTGGTCCAACCACTTGTTCAAAGCAGGGCTCTAACCAGCACCTGGGGGGGGTCAGCCGTGGCTTTGTCCTACAAAGCCATGAAAGCCCCCAAGAACAGGGAATCCCCAGCCTCCCTGTAAAGCCTATTCCTGGGCTTCACCACCTTCCTAGTGAAAAAATCTGTCACTGTGTCCAACCTGAATTCTCCGTGCTGCCTTCTGTGGCCACTGCTCTTCTGTCTGCTAGTGCTGAGAGAGCTTGTCTGTGCTGTCTTCAGAGTCCCCATCTCGGTGGCTGTGGACAGCTCTTAGGTGGTCCTAGCCTTCTCTTTGCCAAAGAAAACAGGCCCATGTCCCTCAGCCTCTCCCTGTGGGTGATGCCCTTGAAGCCCTTGACCGCCTTGGTAGCCCAGGGCTGGACCCTCCTTGGTTCCTCAGCATCCCGTTGCAGTGGGGGTCCTCACCTGAGCGCTCGGTATCTGCAGAGTGGCCTTGCCAGTGGCAGGCAGAGGAGGGATAACATCCCTTCCCTGCAGTCCCCTCTGCGTTTGCCTTCTCTGCAGCGAGACGTTGGCTCCCATTTCAGCTGGCTTCTGCCCCAGCACCTGGGCCCTTTCCAGCAGGGCTGCTCCTCAGCCAGCTCTCCCCAGGCTGTGCTGATGCATGGGGTTCTGCTGCCCTGGGGGCGGAGCTTTGCACTTTTCCTTCTTGAATGCAATGAGGCCTCTGGTGGTCTGTCTCTGTTGCTAGAAGCACTGCCATGCACTGTCAGCCCCCTCTTCTTCTCTGCCCGCCTCCACTTTACTGTCACCTGCCAGTTTGCTGAGGGTGCACTCTGTGCTGTCTTCCTGGTTGCTGATGAGTGTGTTTGGAGGCCTGTGCTGGCCCGCAGGGTCCTCCCTTACCAGCTTGCAGCTGGACGTTCAGCCGTTGCTTGCAGCCACGTGAGCCAGTGATCTGGGCAGTTTTCTGGCTCAGCTCCCTTCTGTTCATTAAGCTCGGGCTTGCTCAGCTCCCAGGTGAGATTGTGGTGGGAAACTGTTAAAAGCTGTCCTAAAGTCAGTCTTTCCTGGGTGCTGTGGCTAGCATCCAACAGCCCTTAAGCTTAAGCCCTCCTTAACAGGACAGGGGGAGAAAAGAGAATGAAAAAGTGGGAGATCATTTACCAAGTACTGTCACAGATGAAACAAACTTGATTTGGGGAAAATTAATTTCATTTGTTGCCAATTAAAACAGATTCAGATAGTGAGAAACAAAGAGAAAAAGCTAAAATTACACTTTCCTACCCTCACCTTTCCCAGGCCCAGCTTCACTCCTTTAAACCTTTTCCACCAAGCAGCACGGGGGGTGGGGATGGGGGTTACGGTCATAGAATCATAGAAGAACACAAATTGGAAGGGACTCATAAGGAAGATCAAGTCCAACTGCTTGCTCCTTGTGGGACTACTTAAAACTAAACCATATGACTAAGAGTGTTGTACAGACACTCCTTGAACTCTGACAGACTTGGTGCTGTGACCACTTCCCTGGGGAGCCTGTTCCAGTGATGAGCCACCCTTCTCAGTGAAGGACCTTTACCTAATGTCCAATCTGAACTTTCCCTAATGAAGCTTCATCTCATTTCCTTGTGTCCTATCGCTAGTCAAGAGAGAGAGGAGATCAGCACCTCCGCCTCCACTGCCCACCTTGAAGAAGTTGTAGACTACGATGAAGTCAGTCCCTCGCAGCCCTCTGGGCCACTCCTCCCTCCTGCCCCGTCTCCCTGCTCCAGCCGGGCCCTTCCCCGGGCTGCAGTCCTTCAGGGACAACCTGCTCCCGCCTGGGCTCTCCACGGCCGCAGCTCCTGCAGGAAATATCCCCCCGCTGCGGTGTGGGGCCCTCCCCGGGCTGCAGGGTGGGTCTCTGCTCCCGCGGGGTCTCTCCAGGGCTGCAGGGGATCCCTGCTCCGGGTCTGCAGCACCTCCTGCCCTCCTCGTCCTCCGGCCTCGGGGTCCCTCTGCTGCTGCTCCCTCCTTGGCTTCCTCCTCCTCTGCCTGGGCCGCCTTTGGCCCTTGCTGAAACCTGGTTTCCCCGGGGCGCCCCCAGCTTGGCTGAGGGGCTCAGCTGTGTCCTGCGCTGGGGCCGTTGGAACCGGCTGGGACTGGCTGGGACCGGCTGTGTCCGGCACGGGGCAGCCCCGGCCTCTCCCCACAGAGGCCGCCCTGCAGCCCCCTGCCAGCCCCTGGGCATGGCCAAATCCTGCCAAAAGCAACATGCTGGGCAACTTTCATTGAAGCTGCCCCTCAGCTCATCACATGAGTCTGGTCAGGCAAGATCTGTCCTTGGGAAGTTTTCATTGACTGTTTCATAAGTGGAGAGTATATGAAGGAAAACTTAGAAAATTCTCTCCCGGAACATCCAATTTTCTCTATTTCAAAAATTGATAGTTCTAATTTCTCTTCTAATAAAAGCAAACTCTTCATAGACAAGTCTCTTTTCGTGGTTTGGGGTGCTTGCTTTAGGGACAATTTACAAGTGGATCTGCACTTAGGCTTTGACTCTGCTCTGGTCCCGTCACAGAATGTCAAACCCACCATCACATCTTGCCCTTGTCACACTTCTGCTCTCTTACTACCTGTGCCAGAAGGATTTTGCTGGAGATCAGTATAGTCTGTGCCCAGTTTTGAGTCCCCTCCACAATACTCTCATCTTTCTCACTGAAAACTGAAAAAAAAAATGTTCTTTCTGGTTTTAGACTGTAATTAGATTATCTTTAGTTATTACTCCACTCTTTCTGCTGAATAGATATGCTTTTACCCTCTTCTCTTTTTAATTATAAGGCTAGAAATCTTTTACTGTGATATATCTTTTGTCTTGCTGTGTTTACTTTTCTCTCTAATGTTTCTCTAGATCAGAACAACATCTGTGTACACCACAGAGGCCATGGTTTCCATCATTTTTTGATGAATGGATCTCTACCAACCTTCAGCGTTCCTCGCAGAACACCATGCACCACTATTACCTAAAAATTAATTGGAAACATTATTGGAAATGTTGCTTAATGTAGCTCCAGAGACTGGCTGCGAATTAATTACTACAGCTAACTCTACCCCATCCAAAATTTCTTTTGAAAAACCTCAGTTCTGAGGACAGACTGGATGGAGAGCAGAGGAAGTGATCCAGCCCCAGCACTGAGATGCAGTCCTGAAGGGTGATGTGTGATGCTCTGTTTTATTGTGTCAGACCCCTGCTGATGGAGATAAATATACAAAAATGTTTGGTGTCAGCCATTTTTCCAAAGTCTCTTTCTTTCGTAAGATGTGGATCATATTCCTTCTTTTACTTACTTGGTTAATTATTTCAGGTATCTGAAAGTATTCTGTTGTTTTCTACATGATCAGTGAGGCAAAATCTACAAAATAAACAACATTGGGGCCATTATCTTGCTCAGGACTGACTGGCATGGTTGGCTACAGCTGTATTTTTAAGCTTCTACCATCCAAAACAGGGTGGCCTCATCCAGACTGCACCAGATCTTGCATGGTGTGCAGGAATTGTTTGGGAAAATACTAGCTGGCTGAGATAAACCGATCACTCTTCTCTTAATGTAAGACAGGGAAGATTCAGTCCCAGTGCCCAGGAACCTTCCCTGCGTTGTTCCAGCCATTTGTATGGGTGTAACCTGCATGGCAGCTCTGCTGATTTATGTTAAAATAAATTATGTCTTTAAAAAACAGGGGAAGGGAGGACCCAATACTGTAATTCAACATTGCAACTCTGATACTTGGAAAGATACTGAAATTAATTATTTGCTCATCCCTAGAGGATTATACGCCTATGAGAAGCAGCCAACATGGATTTGTTAAGAATAAAGCGTATCACATGAATTCAGTTTAGTTCTTTAACCCAGTGGATAAAGGCAAAACAGTTTTGTCTTGGCTGTAGTAAAACTCTTGGCCTAGCCCTGTAAAATGTCCTCACTGACAAAGAAAACTGGTCTAGATGAGCACTGCTTAACCCAGATGATACCCCGCATCAGCAAAGTCCAGCACATTAAGTCCCTGAGGCCACTTTCTGTGATGAGGCATGAGGAAGCCTCCACCAGCTGGAGGAAGACATGAACTAAAATGTTTGAGAAGGAGGAACATCTTTGTTCAGAGGAAATTGCTACAAGGCAGAGAGAACAACTGCCTGAAAAAATAATGCTCAAAGAGAACTTACAAATTATTCACTTGCCACCACCGAGGTCATTTGGAGCTGTGGTGGTTTGACCTTGGCTAAATGCCAGGTACCCACCAAGTCGCTCTATCACTTCCCCCCCTTCCCCTTTTTTTCTCAACAAGGCAAAGAGAGGAAAGAAAATAAGATAGGAAAAAAAACCAACCCTTGTGGGTAAAACAACAGCAGTTTTAATACAAGCAAAGCGAAGCAAAGGTCCGTGCGCGGAAGCAAAAAAAAGAAAACAGATTTATTCTCTACTTCCCATGAACAGGCGATGTCGGGCCTTCTCAGGAAGCAGGGCTCCAATACGCGTAGTGGTTGCCTCGGAGGACCAAGGGTGACCCCACCCCCTTCCTCCTTTCTCCCAGCTTTATACTGAGCAGACGTCATATGGTCTGGAATATCCCTTTGGTCAGTTCGGGTCAGCTGTCCTGGTTGTGTCCCCTCCCAAGATCTTGCCCACCCCGTCCCACTGCGGGGGGGAAAATGTCGGAAAGAGCCTTGGTGCTGTGTAAGCACTACTCAGCAGTAGCCACACCACCAGTGTGCTATCAACACCCTGCCAGCTCCCAACATAAAACACAGCACCATGAGGGCTGCTATAGGGGAAAACCAATTCCGGCTCAGCCAGACCCAGTACAGGGGCTGAATGGGTGATGTTCTTGTTGCCACATTTCCTGGTGATATAGAACATACTCTTATACAGTTTGCAGAAGGTAATATTCTGGGAAGAGAGTGTTTTGGAAGACAGTGTTAGAACTAAAGTAATCATGATAAATTTGAGAAATAGCCTGTAATTGATAAAGCAAAATTCAATAACAGAAAGTGCAAAGTGTTTCACCTTTGAAAAAAATGAAATGCAAAAAACCACCAAAATGGTGAATATTGGTCTATGCCCCAGTATAGTAAAAAAAGAGTACAGAGGCTGAATATAAACCAGCAGATAAGATGCTGTTGAGCCATTCTCGTGTATGTCACATGTAAGAGATGAAAGGCTATTATTCCACTCTATTTAGCAGGGGCAAGACCTTTCCTGGGGTATGTGTCCCGTTTTGGGCACACATACTTTAAGAAGTAGGGGATGTGTATGTGCATGCATACATCTGTGTATATAGGGGAGGGCTCGGGGAGAGCTCAGTGGGAGCGACTGGAGTGGTAAGAGATTTAGTCAGCATGACCTATCAAGAAAGGGCCACCAAAGGGGGTTGTTTAATTGAATAAAAAGAGCATCAAATGTGGATGTGGAAACAGGCTTCAGAGAACAGTGCCACAAAGGGGATACTCATCATTTGTTTCCCAGGCTGAGGACAGGACTAAAGAGGCATTTGTTATACACTTAGAGCAACCTTGCTTAGACATTAAGAAACACTTAGCAATTAGGAGAATAATTACGTGCTGGGACACATTACTGGGAAGGCTATGAAAGCCCAGAACAGGGGTGTCAGACATCTTTGGAGGGTGTTGGTACCTTTCATCACAGCCTGCAGTGAGGAAGTGGTGTGGTTTGAGTTCCCCTCTTACACTGTGGATCCCGAGAAAGAAGCCTGCCCTGTTCTGTCAGCCACCACAGCAGGGCAGGAGACATTTTCAGTGGCAACAAACAGGAGGTGGCTCTGGTTTTGTTGATATCTGTTCTCTGCTCCTATCCCTTAGGATATTCTTAATTTTTCAATTGAATTAACATTGATAATGTTTTTAAAGCAAGAATTGCTACTATTTTCCCTTGGTACTATTACAAAAGACAATTTTTTCTTTTTTTTTTTTTTTTTTCCTCACTGAATATTTACTTCAGTCATTTCCAAGACAGGCTAAATTGTGACTGTATGTTTGAGGTTGATGTTCCTCAGGGGTTGGTGTTGGGACCAGCACTGTTTAACATCTTTGTTGGCGACATGGATAGTGGGATTGAGTGCACCCTCAGCAAGTTTGCCGACAACACCAAGCTGTGTGGTACGGTCGACATGCTGGAGGGAAGGGATGTACCATCCAGAGGGACCTGAACAGGCTGGAGAGGTGGGCCTGTGTGAACCTCATGAAGTTCAGCAAGGCCAAGTGCAAGGTCCTGCACATGGGTTGAGGCAATCCCAAGCACAAATACAGGCTGGGCGATGAGTGGATTGAGAGCAGCCCTGCGGAGAAGGACTTGAGGTGGATGGAAAACTGAATATGAGCCAGCAACGTGTGCTTGCAGCCCAGACGGCCAGCCATATCCTGGGCTGCATCAAGAGAAGCGTGGCCAGCAGGTTAAGGGAGGAGAATTTTCCCCCTCTACTCCACTCTGGTGAGAACCCACCTGGAGTACTGCGCTCAGCTCTGGGGCCCCCAGCATAAGAAGGACGTGGACCTGCTTGAGTGGGGTCCAGAGGAAGCCACAAAGATGATCAGGGGGCTGGAGCACCTCTCCTGTGAGCACAGGCTGAGAGAGTTGGGGATGTTCAGCCTGGAGAAAAGATGGCTCCGGCGAGACCTTCTAGCAGCCTTCCAGTACTTAAACGGGGCTACAGGAAAGATGGGGAGGGACTCTGCATCAGGGAGTGTAGGAATAGGACAAGGGGTAATGGTTTTAAACTGAAAGAAGGTAGATTTAGATTAGATATAAGGAAGAAATTCTTTACTGTGAGGGTGGTGAGACACTGGCACAGGTTGCCCAGAGAAGCTGTGGCTGCCCCCTCCCTGGCAGTGTTCAAGGCCGGGCTGGACAGGGCTTTGAGCAACCTGGTCTAGTGGAAGGTGTCCCTGCCCATGGCAGGGGGGTTGGAACTAGATGATCTTTAAGTTCCCTTCTAACCCAAACCATTCTATGATTCTATGATTCTATGAGGTTGCGCTATGTTGCCCTTTGCTATTGCATGCCATCATCACAGCAATAACATTACCTTCCTTGCTGGTGCCCAGTGTAACACTATATCTTTGCCTTCTGAATCCCTTCTGCCTTCCCTTATCACCACATTCACTCTCTGGAAGCTGGCCAGATCCACGTCCGCAGGCCAAGGGGATCAGACAGGGTGAGGGAACAGAAAAGCAGTGATTTCTCTGCAGTCCTACGCTCTCGGGGAGGAGCTGCCAGGTCAGCAACAGTTTCTCTGAGGAGGGCTCACACACACAAAGCAGCTTGTTGATCTAGAGGTGGGTGGCTGGAGAAGCAGGAGAAGGCCTGAAGGACAGATGCAGTTCACACCATTTTCCCATCCTATAGAAAAGGCAATAAGAAGTGAATGCACAGCCTCTCTCTCTAGTTCTATATCTCCTCTGGCAGATACATTATATTTTCAGGGTTTGCCTATTTCTGTGTTCTATTTTTTAACATCTTTCATCAAATGAGTGTGAAGAACATATTAAGAGCAACGAGAAAGCAATCACAACAATACCTAGAAGAAAGGGCAGCAATTTCCTCCCACCCTCCTACTTCAATTAGCTGTTCTCCCCCACATCTGAAATTACGTTAATTTGTTGGCACAGTCATTTTGGGCCTGATGAGTTTTGAAACTATGGTTTTAAAGCCAAGAAAATCCTACCAACTCATGCCCAGGAAGTCAGGAGTTGTCAAAACAAACATTGCTGTTTTCTGAACTGCTTCAATCTGCACCTTCTTGGGTTTGTTTCCCGTGTGCCCTGCAGGAGAGTAGAAGTGGGGCTGTGGTCATCAGGCACATGACTTTCCCAACCTGAACTTTGTTTAAGCCTGAAGAGAAGGGAATGTGACCTTTGCCAGTCATTTGTGGCATCTTGCAGTTGTCTTTAAGCTTTGCATCAGTTGTCCTAATCCCAACTTGTTCAGTCATAGCATGTCATGCGCTCTGGGTGTGTGTGTAAGCGGTGTGCATACTCGTGCTGCTGCACCAGTGCTCACGACAGATACAAGCAGACAAAGATACATCACACTGGCAGATTTTATAGATACATTCTCATTTTGCCACAGGTTGAAAAACCATCAACATGAGCTCAAGCTGTACAAAACTCTTGCTCGTTGAAATGCACCCCAGATTTGTCTCATGTGAAAAGTTTATGAAAATTATTTTACCTGTGTTTTCCTTCCTATACTGGATGTGGAATGGCTGTTTTGTATTGCACCGCACTCTTTTTTGCAGCCAAGTTGCTTTATGCACTTTAGCTTATTAATGAATGGAGCTCTTCAGAAGCAGTGAGGCAGGCATTTGCATGTCTTTGAAGCAATTATCCAAAACCCATGTGATATATCCTAAGCTTTGTGCAATTCAGAAGCTAAGAGGGAGCCCTCATGTATACTCCAAATCAGGAAATTTTGAGTTCTAAGGGGTTTTATTATTATCTTTAAAATTCAGCAGATCTATGCCTTAGCAAAAAGTTCATAAAATTTCTGGGAATGGCTGCAAAAGAACAGCCAGTACAGGAAGGGGTACTGAAGCTTAGAAGAGCCAGGGATGCTCATGCCAGGGGTGCTTATAGAAGTAATAGCTTGAAGGATTCAGAAACTGATGGTCGATGAGGTTGACCACCTGGCACATGAGCTTGGATGAGGTGCCCAGCTTGGTGACAGGTGGTTTTCTTCCTGAGCATTAGCTCTGTCAGCGCAAACCCATTAATCAGTTTTAAATAAATGTCACTGTAAATACAGAATCTGGCCTGAGTCCGGCAAAGTGCTAAGTACCTCCATCCCTTTTCGGATGAAGCTGGAGTTGCAGGTGATCTGTCCTTTCAAGAATTTGCTGCTATTCTGTGAAGAAGCAGAAAGAAACTGTAAAAGGCTGTAAAAAGCCTATGTTTTTCCTAAAGAATATCTGACCTCATGAAAGGAAAGTTATAGTCTCTCTTCTTTTTGTTACCAGTGTTGTAAAACTGGTATTTAAATAGTATTTTCTCCCTGACAATTCAGGGGGAATATAAAAATTAAAACGGCTCAGATAAAAGCACCCACATTTTCTAGTAACCACCTCCCCATCTCTGAAAAATACCCAAACAAATGAACCAAACCCAAAAACCAAACTAAGAAAACCAGGGTTGCTGGCTCATTGATGTAACAGTAAAAAAAATCAGACCTACTGAGAAATTTCTTGTTATTTTCAATACTGCTCGGTATGTCATTTTTGTGGAGCACTATGTTCTGGTGATGCCCTGCTGATGTGGTAACAGGAACGATCTATCAGCATTGCCATTATAAACCTCATCTTTATAACCTGGATGTGCACATTTGCTGTTATTTGGTATTTGTTATAAAAATATTCAATTTTCTTTTTAATGACTTGATAATTTTTAAAGTAGAAAAATATAAAAGGTTTCAGAAAGCAAAAGAGAAAGGCAGTTTTAAAAGAAAAATCTAGAAATGACATTGTTAATTACTTTTAGTAATAATAGCTGTAAATTTTATTTGTATTGCAGTAGTGCCCATATACTCTGCAGAATTAGGTGCTGTACAAATTTTTTTTAATGGATTTAGTGCTGGCAGAAAGTGTTGGACTGAAAGCCTTATGAATTCTTTTTTTTTTTTTTTTTTGTCTTTGATAGTGCCCTAGTATCTGTCTGAGATTTGGCTTTTATTGTGATAGATGTTGTACATGTACTCAATTATCTCCATTGTGAAAAGCACTTTAATGCGTGCTTACTTTTAAAAGGGAACTGAAACACTTGCCGTGGAAAAGAGCACATTTGCAGAGCAGAGAGCAAGCCTCATCACATAAAGCATATAAAGCACATATTTCTTGCAAAGCCACACGGTAGAGGTGCAGCAGAGATATCTGAGCAGCCTCCACATGTGCTGCTGTGTTTGCATGGTGCTGAAGACATGGGCTGCTGGCTCAGATGCTGGAAGCGACGCAGCCGTATTAGTGCAAAACTCTTGCAGCATCAATCTGCAGGTACTCCATGGAGCTCCAAGCTGGTGAGATCATACAGCTGCTTGGCCCCAACTCAGTGAGGCCCTGAGTATGCTTTTTCCTTGGCTCTGTCTTGCACAGGAGGGATGTACTCCTTCAACCGAAGGCTAAATTCCTACATAGTGCGGTTGGGTTGGGCTACTACACCTGTGCAAAGCCCCCATGGAGTTTACAGTCTCTGTACTGCCTAATGAAGGAGCAGGTGCCCTCTTGGTGACCCCAAAAAAGCAGAGGGGAAAAAAAAGAGCACTTTGCGCTCAGTTTTATGAAGACCATCATTTGGGTATTGGTACCTACCAAGTGGCTTGCCCAGGATCACGGAGGGTTACAGGGCACGTACACAGCTGGATCTTACACACAACTATGTTTCTGACAGTTCTTAGCTGATCCCAGACTCCTTCATTTGTAGTCCAGTGCCTTGCACAGGATTTGATTTGTCCAGAATCCCTCTTGGATGGATGGCTTAATACAGTCTAATTGCTTTTTTTTGCTCTCAACTAAGCTAGTCAGCAGAGTCAGCCTATGATGTAGTTGAGAATAAAAGCAAACAAAGGAATTGAGGCACTTCTAATTTTAGTAATATGCAGTTTATCCCCTTCTTTCTATCTAGTCTTGTGCACCATGTTCTCAAATTTACTTTAATTTTTGCTTTAGTTTTTTTATAGATTAACCATTATGTCTCAGACTGGTTCTAATCACACACATACTAACTCTTTGGTTGGAAGCAGCATGCCCAGACAAAGCATACTGCGCTTTTTTTTTCATGACAAGACACACACTGCTCATGTAGATTCACATTTAAGCCTCCCTGTCTCATGATGCATTGTGCTGCCTCTAAAGACTAAGCAAGCAGTAGCTTTCATTAAAAAAAAAATCATAAATATATTTTACTACTTGGACTTAGTGCAAATGCACAACTGACTCGTTGGCTCGATAGATGTAATTGCTCTCAAGGAGCCTTTATGGTCTATTGTTTCAATTATAAGTGAATTACATAGTCCCCAAGTACTTACTCACTCTGCTTTCAAGGAGAGTGAAAAGGCCAAGTCAAGGCAGGAAATTAGACAAAAAGGACATCATTTTATTGAAACTCTTCACCTTCTGAGTGAGGAAGGGAAACACATCAAGCACAGTCCAAGCCATTTATGAATTACGTATTTTATCTGTCTGAAAGCATTATAAGTCCTAAATTGTATAAATTCAGATGAGGCAAAAATCAAACGTAATGTACGCACCGAAAAGACAAAGCTCCTGAGGGATGAGTCAAGGAATAGAATGAAATAATCTTCCTTCCTGTGATAAGTGATTGGGTAAAGGGAAAAGGAACAAGAACCAAGGATGGGATTAGATCACTGAGAAGCTGAACTGCATTTTGAAGGACATCCTGCTGTTTTTCCTGAGTAGCAAAGGCTTCTAGGATCTGCAACTTTCAGTACCACACACTCACCGTTGGAAATCGCAACATTCTTCAAGAAACTATAGCAAATGCTAAAATTAGGCAGGAGGAGCACAGATACGACATTACTTTGTAAAATAAGACCTTCAGGTAATGGTCATCCCAAGACAATGGACAAGATGTAGCAATGCTTTAGTGACAACTTTGAATGAGTTTATCATAAATAAGAGAATGGAAATAGTCTACGATAACAACAATGCATGAACAATAAGCAAAGATATTCCGCATATTTCCTCTATGAAGTCTCTGACAAGGGACTATTTACAGTCTTATATATAGCTTAAATATATAGACTATTATAATAATTCCAAATTTACACATAAAAATATTGGTGTTTTAAGCTATATTTCATCAAGAACAATTAATTTGTAAACTGGAATGTGAATGCTTCGGTGCATCCCTTGGTATTTTGGATCAAAAGATCTTCACATGTTTAATTTTCTAGGAGAGCTCTGTTCCAGTATGCAAGATCCTCTGAAAAATCCCAGATTCAGCTGGAATCAGGAAGAGAATATCAGTGGAAACATTGTTCAAGTATAGCACAGCTCCATGCATTGCCAACATCCCACAGCCTCTAAATGGAAAAAAAATATTCAGGGTGGTTTGTGGTGTTGATGAAAGGACATCCATAAGTCCCTGAAAGGGGAGTGAAATGTTTGTTTTCTTGTCATTTGGTGACTGGTTTGGAGGCTCTGCACTTCGGCTGTGATCTGTGTCTGGGTGCTTAAATTGTGGGCATGATTCTTGAGGAAGTTCCTGGTGGAGTTTTTCCTTGCCCAGAGGGAGGATTGAGAGAACTCATGGAAGAGATTACAGGGAAGCAAGTGGAGAAAACACGAAGTCCAGAGGTGGATTCAAGAATGAGGGAAGGTTGTACAGACAACTCAGAGTTTGCAGACTCCTGCTGAACAGGAGAGCCAGAAGGTCAAAGCTACTCTGGAGAGCCAACTACGCAAGTGTAAAGTTCAGTCAAAGAGTCAAACCCAAGCACGAAAACATGGATAGACAAACAGACTTTGGTGCCTGAAAGGTTGAAGAAGGAAAACTGAACAGCAAGGAAGCACACTGTGCCCTGCCGAAAGAGAAGAGACAACATCAACCCTATCAGACACCAAGACCTAGAGTAAGAATGTGGTATGCAGAAGCAAATGAGAGCTACTGAACAAGGAGCCACAAAAAATTATCCTACTCAGTATGCTTTTGCCCACAGCTGATCAACAGGAGAATACTTAGTGTAGGGCAAGTCCTCCATCGCAGCACACAGAGCCACATGAAGGCTTGCTGGGAAGCATCTCGATGGAGCTGGGCTCCACAGTTGTGGACTTTCTCTTGTTTTTGAGGTCCCTTCTCTGTTACCCAGGGAACGTGCATGCAAGAGATCCTCTCGCAGCACCTACTGGATTGGGTCTGAGAGAAAATAGGTGAAAGAGATCCTGCATATCCCCAGGGACTTTATTACTAGTGAGCTGTACCTTTGTTTTTTTTCCAGACAAAATGCCAGCAGATTACATTTATTTTCTCTAAGGCTGTACGGAAAAAGCACTAAATACACCTCAGAGTCTGACTCTTTTAAGGTTTATTAGTAATTATTATTTTAATCCCATTCTTTGCTACCCATGGCTCTAGCAATGTTGGAAACTTGAATTGACGTATCTAAACCACACACAATGCTAAAATTCAGATTCAGAGACTTGTGGTGTGCAGGATTTAGCTATGTCAGCTATACCCTGTCTAACAAACTGACTCAGTGTGCAAGGTCACCTCTTATCTGTAGCATCTTCTGGTAGAATTAATTTAAGGAATTATCTAGGACAGGTACATTGTTTCCTCTAGTCAATAGAGGGAAATCTATGCTTATCTAGCTGCTGGGGACCCATGTTTGCTACACTATCAACACAGGCTCTTTGACTTGACTTCTGGTTCAAGTGACATACCTCAAAGGCTTTTTAAAATTGGTTTTTATTTGCCACTTCTCTGGCAGGGTTTTTTATCTTGTTTGATCACTACATGATTTTTTTTTCTTCCTTTCAAAAGTTTTCTCTAACAATAGGGGTTCCCATCCCCTTCCTCCTAGCTGGCATATCCATACTCCAGCTCTGGACTTGCTGCAGGTTTTGTGACAAACTTTGCCTGTGAAGGGATGGGTCAGCACTTTATCCCAGGAGAAAGAGCAGTGCTTCCTAAATTAAGGTATATCTGTTTATTTAGGGGAGCCAGACGTAAGGCACAGCACTTTCCACTGTATTTCCTGGTGACTTGGCCAGATATTTGCCTTCTCCATGTGCTACCATGCATATGCTTGATTTTCAGGTGTCCAACAGCCCTATTTGGGCCCTTCTCCCATGGACTGGCCCAGCCAGGCACTGTTTGTGAGGAACTGGAGATCTCTTCCCTGGCCTGTGTCCCAGGACACCCCCAAATGCATCCCATCTTCCTAATGGGATGAGACATGGGCATGCAACATCCTCCCACCCCACTACCCCTCCTGCTCGTGGGAGGAGACCTGCATGTGTGGCCAGAAGGGCACCAAGAAGACCCTGAGGTTGCAAAGCTGAGGAGCAGAGCTGCAATTGGTGCTACCAGATACCTCTCCACCACGTACCCTGCATCGGTGGGTGCGTGTTTTTGAAATTCCCAGCATACAAGGTGGTGCCCATGCAGCAACAAGAAGCTGCTTCTTTCCTCTAATGTGTTGCTGTAACATGGTATAAGACACTGAGGACTAATTTGGGGTGATGGTGGGGGCTGTGTATGTTTAGTCAGACACCAACTATTTCCTGGAATAAATAGGTGGGATGTAAGCCAGTGTGGATAGATTTCAGATGACTGCTGGGATATATGCCAATGTACAGGAGAATAAAAGCAGATCCAACCAAGTATGTAAGGGAATAATGAGATACGGAATAATTTTTTATAACAATAGAATTATAATAATAACATAATTCAGAGCATAAGTTATTTTAAATAAAAGTATTATTCTAAATATAATTTTGAATAATAATCTTAAATAATTCTACATACAATGGCATGGGAGTGACAGCTGGGCTTTATAGCCAGCATAACTGAAAGCAGTTTTTCAGAGTGATTTTTGATAAAGGGATTTGAATAAAGATCTCTCACTTTTACCTGACCCTAGAATAATTCCCCATCTTCACATTTTCCAGACTTTTTAATAAAATACAACATCAAATTGTCCAGATCACTAGATCTCTTAAGTGGTGGTTTATTCTTTGATAAGCCACTGGGCTGTGCTATTACTCTACATTTTAAGGTTTCTCATATACCAGCTTCCAACATGTTGTTCAGAAGAATGACTGCTGCTAGTGGCAGATTTAAATTGTACAGTAACATAAGAATCTGGTCAATAATTAATGCCACAATAGCAAATAATGAGCTGAATTTTAGCTCAGTCGCTTTTTTTGTTTTCTTTGTGTACCTGTAAATGCATAGAGTAAACCAATTACTGTTGGATCAAAATAGTTTTCAGGCACATTAGAAATATCTAGTGATGCATATTACTTGTAATTGAATGCTGCAGTCCAGCTACCAGCTTCTTTCCAAACAGATGCTCCGTTCTCTATAGGTAAATGGAAAATTTAATCCAAATTAAAAAAAAGAAGGCTTAGCTTCAGTCTATATTTTTGTCCATTTTTTCACAGTGTTGTCACTTGCAGTTGATCTCAATCCCTGAGCATCCAGGTTCATCTCTGTATTGCACAGACTTGGTTTTTAAAGGTGCTGCTCCAGAAAAGTATGTGGCAGTCAATATACTAAAATATTAATAATATTTTTAACCAGAGCAAAAAGATCAAGCAAGTGGAAGTAACCCACTCCTCTCTGGCAGCCTGCTTGGTCCTTTTGATGTTCAAGGTTGCACTGTGCATTGTGTTTTTCTTTTTTTAAAATTTTATTTTTAGTGATCAAGCTGCAGTGCAAGGTGATAAAGATTCCCTGTGTGTGCTCACTTGGCTTTAACCTTTGTCAGCCACTCAGCACCGGATTTTGTTTCAGGATAAAAAGCTGGAAATTCTGTGTATGTTTTACAAGAAAATATGATTTACTCGCCAATATACTTTCTCCTCTTTCTCAAGTTATCCACAGTTTTAAAATACTTCTGAAGTCTTCTTATTAGGCACATGTAATGCACCACATCTGCTTGACTGTGGCAGCATTAAATCAGGAAATAAACTTCACATTCTTGAAATACAGCTTTGAGTGGCATAATGGCCCATGCATTATTCTGTGTGGTTTATCTTGTGGCAAGGCTAGTAATCATGGACAGAGATCCCATCACACAAAGTACTGTAAAACACAAACCCAGACAGTAATGGCAAAGATCTTGCAATGTCTAAGTAGTTTACTGGGGCAATTTGTGTTGTGATTAGTCCATCTTCTATAGGGTCTTCAGATCAAGAAATTCAATGGGTTAGGCGTTATCTTGAGTGAGGTCCCAAATAGGACTGGCAGAAAAAAGTGCCTAAGTGCTTTTTCAGTCTGGCAGGTAGTCCATGGCTGTTAAAATGTGAAAATGTCCTGGTGGTCTCTGCAGCATGTGGTGTGATCTAAGACCAGACCTCGCCAGACACAGGTTCACCCCAGCTGACAGTGTCTCGAGAGGTCAGACCACATGGCCAAGGAATGACCCATCCTAGGAAGTATTTTTACCTAGTCTGATTTGAGGCGTGACAGGAGAATAATGTTTGAAAACTTGGTTTTGCACTGACCGAGCTGCAGAGGTTACACAGCCACTTGAGGTTCCAAGACTGTCAATCTGTTATCTCTCAGGAACATTACATTTGCTGTAATATCTTGCAAATGGCTTTAATTTTAATGCACAGTTTGATCTATAATTAGTTAACAAGCCTCTCTTGAGCTAGCTATGACAATGATTACTAATTTTTAGTAGCATATTTATAGAACTGGTCACTAAGATATATGTAGTTCTTCATCTTTTTACTGCTGTCCTGGAGCATGTAATTATTTTACTGGATCTAGGGACATAGCTGAAAATAATTCTCCAAATATATTATTAATAACACAGTAATCATTAAAGTAAATTTTAAAAACAACTCATTTACCTTTTTTCTATTAGGAACATTTATTCACTGTTTACATTATGCAAGGTCTGGATAGTGGAGTATGATATTCAGAGCTTTCTTTATAGTTTTCATATTCTGGTTCTTCAAGACTATTATAATGAGGCTGCAAACATACGTTTTAGAGGCAAACAAATGACTGTTTTCACTGTGCTTTTGACTTTTCCCTGAATCACATATTGCTAATGATTTTTACGTAGGCTTGATTTTGATCTTTGGTGGCCTGATAAAATAGTGATTTGATGTCTTTTAAAGACACTTGTTTTGACATGTCTTTGGATCCCTGGAAGAGAGAGATCGCCTCTGGGAGCAGATGCAGTGGACAGAGGGGAGTGCGTTTTTCTCCTGGGGGTGTAGGCATCCACTGGTGCAGGCCAGTGTGTGAAACATCCCTCCCTGCAGGGTCAGTTCCTCGCCCTCGGAAAGAGTCTTTAGCATCCTTCGCACATAGACATTCGTTTTCACGCTCTAACATGATTTCTAGAGAGTCAACTGCACTCACCAAGGGTGTTGTCCCAAGGGATGTGGCTCTTGGAAGTGCATCACCCTGACCTGCCGACGGGAAAGAAGCTTATTATCAAACTGCCTCTCTCTTCCAGAAAAGTAAAAAGCCTGATTTCTTGCTTTTAATCCTTTTTCACCCTTTCCTGAAAATAAATTAGGTATTTCAGTGCCGCAGGGTCTGCCAGCAAGGACTGATCCTGCCACCCAAAAGGACACTAGCTGCTTTTAGCCTTTGGCTTGCCTTTTTGCCATGGCTCCCCATCCCCTCTGTCCCAGGGCACTGTGGGCACACTGCTGTCACATACCCAGATGTGGCCTTGCCCTGCAGAAGGCACCTGTTCCCTCTGTGGTACCACTTGGTGACGTCTCAAATATCTCGGCCAATTGACAGATTCCAGCTGATCTACTAATTTCCTAGGAATAAATATCCTGGTCAATGGTGTAGCAGAAGGTGATGAACTAAACTCCTCTTGGATGCTGGTTTCATGGGTCCCCTGAAAGATATTGCAGTGAGGGGCAAGAAAAGAGTTTCCAGGCACTTTTTTATGCAACACAGTCAGATGTGTGCTACTTAGCTTGCAACTTTTATTCCTGGTGAGTGCTTTTCAATGTCCTTGCCCAACAAGTGCAAACTTCTCTCTTAATCCATCCACCTCCTCATAAAACAGTAATTCTAACTTGGAAACAAACGAGTAACTCTCATAAACAGAGCCTGTGTCAGTGCATTTTGTGAAGAATACACAATATGAGTCAGACAGAGCTGGAAAAGCAGGGGGGTTGCAGGGGGACCAAGTACGGGCATAGATGTTGGATGCTTAAAAGAGGACGTCACTGTCAGAGATTCTCCACTTTAAAGTGCAGTTATCATCTGGCAAGTGTAAAAGTGACATCCTGGTATGCCACATTTATTCCTCCTCCGCAATTTCTATTCCAAATTCACTCAGTCTTCAAGTCAATACCATGTTTTTTTCTCTGACTGCCAGCACAGCTAGCTCAGCCTGTTACCTGAGAATCAAGCTGTGTTCTTTCTGCTTATTAAAACATTGCCAACTGCAAAGCTTCTGGAATCAGACATTAACTGGCAATACTGTGGGAGAGGCAGGAGAGCTGAGCGCGACATGGCTAGCACATCCCTAGCTACAGGAAAGAGAGACAGCGAGCAAAAAACCAAACGGTCCTTAAACTCAGCACATATGCCTCAGGAGACCCACAGAGAACACATATTTACAGCACCTAGGTGCCATTTTTATGCAGTTACTTTTCTGACTATCACTACATTTCATGATGGAGCCGCTAAATAGGGAGCCAAAGAGCCCCTTACTCAAATCCCAGCTGTGCCAGATTTCCAAAGGATTCATTATAGAGGAAACAGGTGAAAAAAACATGCAGCCAGGATTTATTTACTATCGATTTTCTCTGTCGTCTCTAAACTGTAGCACCTCCTGCAGCATGTAAACCTGGCCAAGGTGCACTTATTCCTTTTCTTACATTGTATGTGTTTAGTTGGTAAGAGAGTTTAAACAGTGTCTTCACAAAGGGATTAAGATTTCTGGGTAAAAGGAGGAAATGAGAAATGATGAGTGAACAAAAGCCTTAAATAGTTCAGAACTTGTGCTGGATTCAGAAGAGAATCGTAAAGTCCACATGCTTGCCTGGAGCTTAGCTGAACTCCTAGTGCCTGCAAATGTAGGCAGGAACTCTCATGAGGTCTCTCAGGTTCCTGTGCTTCTCGTCCCATCTGGAAGCACTGCAGGCTTGAGTCGTCGCTGCTTTGCACCCCGTGTAACCACTTATCTCTGCAAAGACTGAAAGCAAAGAAGGTGCAAAATGCTAGAGGATTACAGCATTTCAGCACCTTCTTTTGCACACAGGCACAGAAATGGATAATGAACTGTTCAGAGCTGCTCAGTCTGGTTCTTATCCCAGCAGCTTTACTGATGTCTAGAAAACACCTGCTTTCCTCGAGGGCAATATGGCTACTGGAGGCAGCAGATGAGCTTCCTTACACAACTTCCTTGATTTAAATCCAAAATACATAGGACTAGTGATCCCTTTGGGATCTTAATTTCTCCCAACTGCAGATTCCACTGCCTGGAAAATTATAATCTGATAATCTGATAACTGTAAATTATCTGCCAATCTGGTGGTCTCCAAAGGACAGTCAGAGTTTGCACGCAGAGGATGTGGTCCCTGACTGCTCCTCATGAACCCACTAGCTCTGGCATCATGCAAATTGACTGTATCAGTCAGTTACTGGAGTGGCTGACTTTGGGCCAAATTTGAAAGAAGGTTAATGGGGCTTAACCGGTTACTGTGTGTCATCTGATTTGCAATAAGTCTCCATGTGCCTGAATCACAGAATCACAGAATGGTTGATGTTGGAAGGGACCTGTGGAGGTCATCTTGTCCCCCCCTCCCTGCTCAGGCAGGGCCACCTAGCTCCAGTTGCCCAGGACCATGTCCAGGTGCCTTTGGAATATCTCCAGTGGTAGAGACTCCACAACCTTCCTGGGCAACCTGTGCCAGCACTCAGTCAGCCTCACAGTAAAAAAGTGTTTCCTGATGTTCTGAGGGAACCTCCTGTGTTTCAGTTTGAGCCTGTTGCCTCTGGTCCTGTCAGTTGAAGAGATGGTAGGTAATAGCCTGCAGTGAACCAAGCAGATGGAAGCTAATTCGTGTATTTTATTGTAGTGTCCAACTGAAGTGTGTAACACAGGACAGACCCTGGCAAAATCTTTGCTTTGTTTCAGGGAAAGAAAGATGTGAATCTTGCAGTTCATGCTGAACCATGCTTAGCACTGTCAGTCACTTGTGGATGCAGGGTTTGGCACTGGACATGTCTTTAATTCCAAAGGTGTGGAATATCGCCTTCAGTCAACTTGACAAGCATTTTTCTTCCAGAATTTAGTTGTCAAAACCACAAATCTCAGCAGCAAGTACCACATAAATCTTTAAAATTGGGCAGTGGATAGGACTTGCTGCTTTTAGTTCTTTTCTAATCTTTGCTGAGGTCCTGTTCTTTAAATAGCTGCTACAACTACCTAATTTCACACCCCAGTATTGCCAGTTGTTGTTTATTTATTTAATTAATTAATTTTTATTATGTAATTATTTATTCTTGGCTGAATGGTGAAAGATAATAGCCATGTCACAGTGATTCAGCACTAACTCCAGGCACCAGCTCTGGTGATGTCATGGCTGTGTTACAGCAGGGACACACCAGCGCTTAGAACCAGCCCTAGTAATGTCATGGCTGACAGGACATTGGTGGTGGCTGTGTCCCAGGGGAGTTGTTGGTGACATGGGTGGCCCAGGATGGATATAAAAAGAGCTGCTCCAGACCAGGCTGACAGACAAGAAACCAGGTGACCAAGGGCTTAGAGGGGAGGGCAGGGGAGGGCTGGGCAGGAGCTGCCCATGGCGATGGAGGGTGGCTGCTCCTCCTCTGTTGCTTCTCCTGTCTATTACAGCCAGACACCTGGATAGGGACGTGACCAGACCATGGCACGCTCCTGTCCTCTCCCTCCTCCAACACTCAGCCAGAGAGCTGTCAACATGCTACAGAATAGACAAGATAGCCCCAACCTATACCCCATTATGGTCTTACAGGGAGCTGGAAGTTCCCTCCAGCCATGGCAAAGCCATGTACCCTTTTTCCCTGGGTAGCCAAGGGCTGGGCCACACATGAGCTCCTGAAACCAGCCCGAGCATCCAGGTCACAGCAGGGAAAACCCTGGTGATGTCCCACATTGCAGTGGGGTTGGTGACATGGTGGCCCAGGACAGGGCCCAGGACAGGGAGAAACGGGATGGACAGCCTTGACATGAGGCTGGGAGGGTGCCGGGGAAGGGAAGCAGGGCTGCGTGTGGCAACGGGGGGTGGCTGCTCTGTTCTTTGATGCTCCGGTCTTTGACAGCTAAATCCCCAGACCGGGACATGACAGGATCGTAGCATGCACCCGTCCTCCACCTCTACTGCTCAGCTAGAGAGTGTTGCAACTTTCTACAATGACATGGACCTAAAGATAAGGAAACACACATAACCCTAGTCTGTACTCTATTATGGTCCTACAGGCAGCTGGAAGCTCCCTGTAGCCACGGACAAAGGGAGCTCCACACCACCCCCCATCCTTGTACCCCGTCATGGTCCAACAGGCAGCTGGAAGCTCCCTGTTGCCATGGAGAAAGTGAGCTCCACACCACCTACTGTCTCTGTTTGAAACTTATCTCAAAATAAAGTTTAAGATTCATGAACCCATTGGCTGGTTCTTCTGATTTGTGCTGTCATTTGGGGGAAACCTTTTGCGGCATTTCCTTTCGCGTGTTGCATCAATATCTTAGGAAAAGAGCCCCCATTGGCAGGGTCTTCCAGACAGACCACCTCTTTGACTGCAAGGACTCACCTTTCAACAGCTCTTGTCACATGTTCCTTTAATTTTTGGAAACATGCACTGATCTTACACCCTCGTTCCAATTCTCCTTTTATTACCTGATAGCAAAATTGCTTATCCTCACATAAGGCCCGAGTCCATGCCCTGCCTTTCTCACTAAACAAAGAGCATGAAACAAAAGGAAATGGCAAAGGAGCATCGCAGAAGCCCCATCACTCCGTCTCCCCCTACGCATTTCCCTTCAGCTACAGAAGAACAGAACAGTGTTGTTTTGCACTAGAAATGCTAGTCGGCTTCTCTGTGATTAAAATAGCCACTCTGCAATAACAAATAGCCAGTGGGGATGAGAGGTTTTTGAGGACACCGTGGCAGCTCAGCATGGAGGATTTGGGTATGCCATTTCATCCCAAACATTTGGTGCATGCAGTACACCCCTGTTTGTACAAATCTCTCATTATATTATTTTTCTCATGCCTTCATAGAAAATGCAGGCAAACAGCGGCGAGACCCGTTAGTGGGGCAGCCTATCAGGTTTGCACTGTGGGGTTAGGCCCAGGCATGATGCAGTGGGAGGGGACATCAGCGAGCAGGTAGGCTGTGGCACTCAGCAATTTGAGACTGCTTTGGGGCACAGCAGCCACCTGACTGAACCAACGTGCTTGTTTGACTGATGCTGTGATCACCTGCTGCATTCCTGGTCAGGAAGCTGCTAGGATCCCCACCGATCCTCCTCCTATAATCTTTGGGAAGTCTGCCTGAAGATAGGAAATCAGCAGGCTGTTTTGTTCTTCTTGCATGAATCCAGATGAAAAATTACTTTTTTACATGATCAAGCATTGGAGTGGAACTGGAACAAAATGTCCAGGGGACAACTGTTCCCTTGCTATCAGCTTGCAGGGTTTCCAAAGGCAGCAGATTCACACTTTCCACCACACTGAACTACATGGTGCGTCTCAACGCGTAAGAGGTCAAGAAGTATTTGTTTGCTAAATGAGTCAGGAAAGAAGATGAATGGAAAAATAATTGCAGGGCTCAATAACGCATCTGATGATAGGTCAAAAGCAAAGAGTGCAGAAGCAAATACAAGCAAACATACGGACGAGGCTTGAGACCCTGATATCCTGCTGTGGACTGCAGCAGAATTAGCCTTCTGGGGATGACTGTAAGTGGTGTGTGGAAATTTAAGTACTGCCTGTACTTAGTGAGCTCTTCACAGGATGTAATACTGCACAAGGAGGACTATGAGCATCCAAGCAGCCCTTTCCAGAACCCAGCCCTGCTGCCAAAGGCTTAACAAAAAGACTCAGACAAAAGAACAGATAGAATAACACAGCAATAGCAAAATGCTGGTACCACCCCTGACTGCTGTTATATTTCCTTGCTGTGCAGGTGGTGGAGCATGATATTAGCACCAAACATTCATATCAGGGTCCTCTCCCTGCAAAGCCGTGTGCCTGTGCATTAAGAGAGATAATCCAAATCCAAGCTCTTCTGCCATGAAACAGAGTCACTAGAAGGCAGCATGCCTTGCTGGGCACCACCTTTGCAAAATGGTAAATTATGCTAAGTTTGATGATGTGGTTATGCTGATGTCAAGGACCTCAGACAATCCTCTCCTACCCAGCCCTGACACTTCAGGCGCTTTATGAAGAGAGAGAAATTCAGTTTGAATTCTTCAGCTTCGTGGGATAAAAGGTCTATCTTCCCTCCTAAACATCACTGGAAGATGATGACAGGATCCATTATGTTGAAACTGCTTGGGTCAGTGCTGATTTTAGGTACAGGTCTAGGCTCTGAATGTTTTTGCCTGCAAAATAGGACCAGTGAGATAGAAAGAGATGGAACAGTACAGTTGGTGATTTAAATAGTATTGCTCTGCTGCCATTGAGGCTCTGGCCTAACCCCTCTGATGAACAGAGTTACTTGAAAATCAGATGCTTTCCTTTGTGGTCTATTTTTTTATTCTCTGTCTCATGCACTCCATATATAAAGGTATCTGTCTTCCTACGAAGGGAGCGAAAAGATTAATTTGTTAAGTCAAATATTCATGACTCCCAACGAAGGGAGAGGAAGTCACCTGAAGATCATTCATTATGGACAAATAGCTGAGGTTCCTCTGGAAAAAAGTATAACTGCAAATCTGTGACACAGAGGGTTTCTGACAAGGGATGAGTCATCTCCTGTCCTCCCTGTCACACACCTGGAATTAAGACCACTGACAGGTAACAACCCTGGCAGACGATGGCTCATTTTGCGTAGATTTCAGTGGTTGCTGTTACAAATCTTGGGGTCAGATGATTGGGAGAAGATTCCAGAGCACCCCTATAATGGCTGTGATAAGGTAGGGGATTAAAAGACCTCGTGTCTTCCTGGGGAAGACCAAGCAACTTTGCAAAGTCAGAAGGACTGTGCTGATCAACACCGGCACAACAGTGGGTTTAAGAGTGCTTTACAGGGGGATTTTCCATTTGGCTTAAACTAGGAAGATAAACTAATTATGTGAATGAATGTTTCCGGCTGCGGCAATATCAACCATTTGAATGCATTTAGCCAATGAACTATTAAGTACAGTATATCTTTAGCATGTTAGGAGACAGTAACTTATCTCATGTGGCAGCTAATCATTGCTGCCTCAGCTCTGCCCGTTCAGTCCCTTTGAGTGGAGTTACACCCACCCATAATCAAGCCATTCATGCTCAGTCATGCATACAGCCATCTCCAGAGAGACACAGTCCTACTAATCACCACCTCAACTCTCACTTAGGCTGCCATTTGGAGTATGATTCAATACTAAAATGGATCTCGGCAGCACAAAAAGCCTGTCTTGTACTCCTTCTCATTTAATGTGGCAGTTCCCTACTCTAATCATTCATCTGGTGCAGAGAGTAACCCTGTCACTGCAAACACTGTTCACTGTAACATTAGCTGTCTGCTGCGCTGTCGCGTAAGGCCAGTCTATGAGCTTTAAAAATATGATGCAAAAGGGGTGTAGATTTTTGTAGGCTTTGAAGTGTCTTATGAAAGCATCTTGCACCTGTAGAAATAGACAGTTTTCAAAGATTCACCCTGAATTCTTAAATTCATGGGTAACGCTTTGGGGTGGTCTGGTAGCTCAGTTCTTGGCTCAGTGCTGGTCCTGCAGAGCCAGGGCTGACACCATGCAAAGTCACTTGTATGCCTCCATGTCCCAAATCTCCGAACTTCAGGCTGCTGCATGGCTATTACCTTGTACCAGTGCCTGAAACAGGTTTGCATGATACTTCCAGGGCAAAGATGACCAGGTCTCCTCCATCAGCATTTTACCAATATTATTTGTGCCTTCTGGCTCAGGAGGAAGAAAGGATGCAGAAATTGTCACCAGAGCTTTAAATAAAATTTCTTCTTCTTTCACATATTCAGGCAGCTCTCTTGTTCCCCCTCCACAGCTCATGGTCCAAGTCTTGTTTTTTTCTGAGGGCTGAGAGGCATTTTCTTAACTTGTCATCTTTTATTTTAGGCTGGAGTAAAATTTTTGTGCAGGATTGACCATCCTGTCTCTGATGAGTAACTGTAGCTCAGCACTGAGGATCTGTTTCTCAGTGTGTCTCCTTGCACCTTGACATTGTTACCTGCAATTCCCAGACCTCATTGGTGACAAAGATAGTAACGTCCTAGATGTGCTAGTGAAATATTTGGATTTTTTTCAAAGTTACTCTTAGGTGTTTCCATTCAAGTGGTCTTCATTTTCCTTGGTCATGTCTATACAGGGACAATCAGGAAAGTTGATTTAAATTAACTAAAGGCAGGAGTTTAAAGTGAATTAGCTAAATTGCATTAAACCTCCTGTTTCACAATTAAAGTGGCCTTAATATGACTTAGCCTTGGAAGAGAAGTAAACCAAATCAAATCAAAGCCACTTTAATTCTGACAGTTCCCACAAAGGGCTTTAATTAATGCAGTTTAACTAATCCACTTAAAAATTTAGATCAACTTTTCTGAGCAACTTCATGTAAACAAGCTCTTACAACTGCTCTGCACTGAAATGATTTAGCTTGGTTGGATAGTTTTCCCTCATAAGGCAAGTCTGTGCAAGACTTGTTCTGGTGGAAGTACCACTACAGAGGCTTGCACTTGGGTAACTGTATCAACTGGAAAAGTTGCATGAATATAAATTCAGGCTGGTTTAGCTCTTTGCAATGCCAGCTAGCTCCAAGCTATTCTTGCTGGCCTACTAGCTCCAAGCGAATGCCCGCTAGCTCCAAGTAGGCACCGTGCTTTCATACTATTACACACATACCAAAAAAAAAAAAAAAAAAGACTACCTCATCAGTTTAGGAAAGAGAAAACGCTGGTATGCGGCCCCATTTCTCTCCTTCGGTTAGCGCAGAGGTCAGCTGTGTTGGTAACTAGTTGATATAATTTGCATCGTGCCCTAGTAAGTCCTTACACTGTATGCTGGCAGGCTGCAATCAGGCTGGGATTTATTTTGCCTCAGTGGGCCTTAGAATTCTATAAATTAGGGCTTATAGAGATTTTTTTTTTTTTTTTTTTTTTTTTTTTTTTTTTTACACAGACCTTATATTTGGCTAGTGTCAGTTCTGACTGGGGTCACAGCAAAGGACATGGCTTACAAAGAACAAAAATCACAGATAACATTGGCCAAGGGAAAAAAAAAAGACTATTTCAGCCAAAATAGACATTTAGTCAATTTGAAGTATATCTCATCAGTGTGCACATCAATCTGGCCCATTAAATAGCACATCCTTTAATTCCTTCTGCCTTTATGAACAATTCCCTTTGTAGCTAAAATGCTTGATGAAGGTAGTGCAGCCTCTTTTTTAGTAGGAATGGGGATGTTTGACTTTCTCAATTAGCTGAAAGTCCTTCAGCAGGGGGTTCCCTGAGGCACATAGCATTCCTTGGCTGGTGACCCTCATTCCCTGTGCCACTTTACCCTGGCAGGGACAGCAAGTGCAGACTTTCCACCAGGGTTTCTTCACTTTTTCCAAACCTTGCCAGTCTGCCAGCTTGAAACATCATCCCCTTTTTTGGGTGAATAATCTGGCTATTTCAAAGTGCCCTTCTTACTGCACAGATCCCCAGACCAGTCTGTGCTGTGCTCCCCCTACTCTCCCCGCCCTCCTGGATCACATCTGATGGTCCCCACAGGCTGCCAACCTGCGATGCCTTGGTCCAGACATGGGCAGCCACCCTGACCGCAGTTAGCAGAGCTCTCACTTTTCATCACATTTATTAGGCTGTATCTTTGTGAAAGAGCTCCTCCAAAATAACTTGGGCAACTGCAATGCTCTAGCAGCACTGTACACAAATAAAATATTCCCAGTGAAATAAGTGTCAGCATCACCTCCGCTGGATCAAAAGTCATGTCAGAGAAGATATCAAAGCATGAAAATCTGCTTGCATAAAAAAGGCAAAAGCCTGAAGCCATCCCAACCACCTTCAAACAAGCTGGGAGTCTGCACACAGAGCTGCTGTGCAGTGGTGATGGATCAAGAGGTAACGCAATTTCTAGCCAGACTCCTTCAGCTGTTGCCATTTTCTCCCAGAGTTGTTTTCAAACTGTGCAGAGATTAACTTTTTGGGGAAAAAAAGCCATTGCACAGTGTTGGAAGTCCTACTTGATTCAAAGACTCAGCTCCTGTCAGGTATAATTTCCTTTAGGGCAGCAGAAGCAGGAGTTATCCTGTCCCAGTCAGAGATGAAAACTGTAAGGGAATGGTTTTCTGCCCAGATTTTGCAGGTGTGGGAAGCAGCTGGCTCTGGGGATGGGTAATGGGGTACATAAGCCTCCAGCTCATCATTAGCTCAGGTGCCACCCGGGCAGGAGGAACCTGTAAGTCATTCAGTCTGATGGAGCCTGTCATTTATTCTCAGGAGCACTTGCCACACACAAGATGCTTTCCAAGCCCTTAAAAAGCATGGTGATTTTTTTTTTTTTTCCTCTAAAGAATTTGCAATCTAACAGACAAGTTGCACTTTAGGCATCTTTGAAACAACTTTCCCATGGAACCAATTTGATTCACTACATGTGACAGAGCACTGAAGGCTGTTAAGTCCCCCCGTGGGGCTGCAGACGGCCTCCGCAGAGCCGTGTTATTCACAGGCAGCAGCTCAGCAGCGGGTGCCCGCGGGCTGCGTTTCGTGGCTGGGGGAGAGGCAGTGGGCAGCTGGTTGGGTTCACTGGGATGCTTATCCCAGCGCTGGATGTCCTTGGTGCAGCGCTGACTGCACGTGAGCATAGGTGGCCCAAAGGACTGAACATCTCCAAGCGCTTCTGGGCACTGCTGCTCATCGATCAGTTTGGCCTCACTGGTTTCCTGCTGTGACAGGTGCTGCATATTTCTGTTACACGCAGTTGTCTCTTCTGTCATTACTCTAAAAGGGTGAGAGCTCATCTTCCCGCAGCAGCAGGCAGCCTTTCTGTGCAAGTGTGCATCACCTTCCTCCTGGAGGCTCTGCCCTCCTGAAAGGAGACCTGAAGGGCCATGGATGAAGTGGGGACCAGCTTGTAACACATTCTTGCCCTTAGTGACCAGCTTGGAAAAAAAAAAAAAGAATTCTGCTGATTGCATTTTTGCAGTTGAATATTTCCATTCTGTCATTTTTTTCCTTGGATATTAATGCAGGAGGATAATTTGTAGGAAAACCCAGGGGATCCTGACCACATACATACTCCAGCTGTTTTGTGTGTAGAGCACAGTGCCTGTGCAGAAGTCCTTGAGCAGCTGGGGCAAAGAGCATCTTCTGCTGCCCCATGATAAAGAAGACATCGCGTGTATCCTCCTTGCACTATTTATCTCTTCCCAGTAGGACTGTGAGGTAGGAGCCCTTTGCAAGCACAAAGACTGAGAGGGGAGATAACTAACTTGTGTCACTTATAGTGGAGCAGCTTTCCCAGTCCTGCCCATCTGGTGTCCCCTCTAAGTCTTGTTCTTCACTCACTAAGGCAATTGAGAGTGTTTCACTCTAAGAACACCCTGGTGTTTCCAGTTCTGGAACTTAAGGGTGAAAAAGCTAAATCTAATGTTTCTACAGATTTGATTCTTTGGTGCTGTTGGAAGGGAGAAACAGTATTTTCCACTGATGTTGCATATGACTAGTGTTGGTGCATCATTTCTTGGGGATGTAGGTGGCTCCATTATTGTGCCATGCACTATTTCAGTCCTTTCCTATAGTCCTCTCCACCTTCACAAACCTGGCCAGCTGCTTCCTTACTCTTGCAAAGGACACAAACTAAATAGCTTATGTACTCCTGAAATGGGAACTCAGCATGTTTTTTCACAGTTTATCTTGTAGCCTGAAGGACTCTGTTTCTTCGCACTTGCTGTTGGTTTTCCCTGCCTTACTGTGCCCGGCTAGCTTTGGTATCTCTCCGAGTTTATCTATCTGTGCTGAGAGCTGCACTCTATTTTGTATCAGTTTATTTCCCTCCATGTAAACACACATTATAGTCTGATTTCCTCTTATTACTTGAAGTTGCTCATCTGTTTATACCGTCTTCACAACACACTATGTCTGCAGTATCAACCTACTACTATTCCTGTAATACCTGAGGCCCTCTGAAAATTCCTTCATCTTTGTAAACTAGGGTTTGGCTTAGATCTGCCATCAGTTTGTAATAGTTTTTCTTTAAAAAGACAAATGAAGCTGATTGATAGTCATAATGTTAAGTTTCACAAATCTCATATAAAGGAATGTAGATTTTTACATGTGTGAATAATGGAAACGGTATGCCTGATAATCCCACTGCTGATATTCTATCTCCTATGCAGCATTACTAGTCAGCATGTGAAGCCAAACTGCTGAGGAATGTCACACTATCGGAAAGCTTAATTTTGAATTTCAGACTCTGAAGTCTAAATTCTATTTAATATTATTTATGGGATCTTATTATGTGGCTTACAAATATACAGACTATTGCCAGTTATTCATGAAAACCAGACCTCCACTTAATCCATATGAATAGTTGGCTGAATGGTGATACCTGGATTTTGGGGTATTTAATAATTGTTATTTCTCTGTTTGAAAAAAGATGTTCCAACAGTCCAATCGCAGACTGAGAACAGCATCAAATAGCTCTGTCATGAATAAAGCAAATATGATCACTTCCCAAACAGCCCTGAATTTGAGGTTTTGTCCAGAACCATTTAGTAAGTTCTTTTAAAAACCAATAATAAATTAAATGTGCATGCATACATGTGAAAGTGCATATGTTCAGAAACATGAAAATTTCTAAACATAGTCACACTTATTAAAAAATTTTCAATGAATAGTCCTCCTAAAAAACCCTCCTTATGGATGCCTATGGAGAGAAAAAAATAATTAATTGAGTAAAAATTTGGAAAGGCATGGGGAAATTCATGTTTGTGCAATCAGAAATTGTACTGTCTGGTTACAGTGCTTAGGTACTGTGGTGAAAAATTCTGATAGGGTCTTTACATTGATCTGATTAGGGCAGTGTAATATTTTTTTGGGTGTCAACCTAAAATAGACTGTTTTCTTTTTTCTGTATGTTAAAAAACTTTCATTTAGATTTAAATGGGTTTTTTGTTCAACCCGAAACAAATCATTTTTCTTGGAGGCTTTTTTTTTTTTTTAAAAAACAAACATAAAACCTAGATCCATAAAAGCAAGGAGTTAGAAACAGACCAAGCTCGAGGTGATCTGAGACAGCTGCCTTCAGATCTCTTCCCTACTTGATCAGAAAAATTTTAAAACAGCTCGAAGTGTGGGTTACAGAGGAAATGATGGAAGTCAGTTCACTTTTGTATGTGGCCTTGTCACAGGGCGAAAATTATCCCCCTGGCTTTCTTCCAGCGAGTACTGCTGTTGAGAGCTGGGATGCAGAGAGCTGCACTCGAGAAGAGCCTGCAGTTGGGTGTGAGGGGGTCCTCTGGGAGCTGGAAAATACAGATGCAGAGCCCTGTTTTGACTGAAGTAAGGAAACCAGGCAAAGGAAGGAAGAGAGTGTAAGTGCTCCCACAGCAACTTCCATTCATTTTGCATGGTCCAGTAGGAGGATAGTCAAAATAGTTGGGAAATCTGAAATAAAATATCACTACTCCAGGTGAAACTAGCTCAGTTTTTGGCTTGTTCTGATTGACTGTATTCAACTCAAATTTCTAAATGTTTTTGAATCAAATTGGAACTGTCTCTGAAAATGCATGTCCAGCTGCAAACTTTTCTTTTCCACTCCTGATCTCTCTCACTCCATTCTGTGGTTACATTTGGCTGTTCCCATGTTCTATTCTTGCACTGACCTATTGGTATTTTTTTCAGCAACCTCTAAAGGAAAAGAAGATAAAGATGGAGCCCTGTTGAGACACCCACTCTAATCCATCGCCAAGGCAGGGCTCTTTGTGTGTAGCCTAGCCAAATGGCTGAGTTGTCATTTTCTTGTGATCCTCAACCAGATTCCACCCTTCTTTTGGGGGTGGGATGATGCAGACAAAAGGCTTGGATGCTGCTCTGGCTTGTGACTAATGCACAAGCAGGTGGGAGAGAGGGTATAATATTTCCTTCCAATTCTCCAAGCCATCAGGCGGCTGGGGGCCAGGAAGCCAAGTCTTGTGCTCCAGCATACGAGCACCACAGGCATGCTGGAGCTCAACAGCATAACAGCTGGGGGCTGGCAGCTGCTCCACGGGCAGCATCTGCTGTGCTTCGGAAAAGGAGGTGGGAGAATCAGCACCAACATAGGCTGTGCTTATTTCTTCTTCCCCTGCTCCCGTTCAAGGACTGTCCCTGTGTCCCTTGGCTCTGGCCACTCTAAAGGAAGAGGCCCTGGTCCTCCTGGTGGGTAAGTGGCCGCCGTCTCTTCCCACATCTGTTTCCACGTGACAAAGAGTGATGGGGGGGGATCAACACTGCACCTCGAGTTGAGTCTCTGCAGACCAGCCGGGTGGGTGTTAAATCCTGTGAGGGGCTTTGTTTTCGTTTCCCTTCAGTTCCCTCAGATTTGGAGAACACTGAATAATGAATGCGGCATTTACAAACTGGCTGAATTAAGCAGCATTCAGCTTAATTAGGGGGATGGTTATTCAGGGAAGAAATCAACATGTGCATCAGGTATGCAGTCCAAAGGGTGGTGTAGGAGAAGGGGACAAAGATCTGCCTGCAGACAGCAAGGTGAATATCCATGTGCCCTCTTTGGGCAACCTAGCATGCCCACAGCCAGGCAGATCTTTCCCCTGTGCTTGCACAGATCTCTGAAGTGGCTTTTTACAGCACTGTTTGTCAGCATTCAAGAGCTTCCTGCTTCGTCCCAAGTTAAGATTTATTATTCATATTACAATATTACTTAAGCATCCTGCATTGGCTGAGCTGGGAGTTACCTGGACCATAAAGATGATCCCAAATTAAACTTATAAGGTTAGGCTGAGTTTATCTCTTTCTTGTGTGCATTAAGAGAATGAGGCTGTGGTATTTACTGTCTTCCAGCTGAGCAGTTGTGACCTCAGAGGCATTTCACTTTGGCAGGAACAGGAAATTTCCATTTTCTGCATGAGCCTGAATGGCAGGCAAACCCCCAAAAGCTTATTGCCAAACATACCTAGATTTCCCCCTGTTTATGGCAGTAGAATAGATGGATACCCAGGTCTCATATCCTAGTGTTCGAGCATGTGATAAGGCCTTAGGTAAGTTATTTCTCTTTCCTTCATTTTACTCTCCCTAATAGTAGATTGCAGATAATGGTAGAATTTGTAGGGTGTTTAAGCAGCTACAGATAAGTGGAAATCTCAAGTGTGAAAATCTCTGGTCTAAGCTTTTGGGGAGGCAGAGACTCGGCCTCTCTCTGTGCAGCATCAGTACAATGGAATCCTGAGGCAGGACTAAATACTGCAGTATTTGATATGAAGGTGCATGTTCACAGACTTCAGCTCTCCTTTTTGCTCCCAGGATTTGACTGTTTTTCTAAACATTGTAAGTTCTCTTTTTTCTCGTGAAGCTCTTGTGCCTTTTGATTTTCATTAATGGTTTTGTATTAGCTTTCAGCTTTCTGCCAATCTGTTGTTTCCAGCCTTGGAGGTCAGTTTTTAGTCCCTTGGCACATGCTTAAATTTTCAAAGATGCTGGAGTATTTAAAGCTTATGAGAGCAACCCCGATGACACCAGTAGAAACACTCAAGTGCCCAAGTAATGCATAAATTTAAGAGCCTTGTTGAACAGATTTAAATCTGGAGTAATGCTACAGAAGCAGGGCAAGTTGTCTAGATTTATACTGGGTGTTTAGAAGCAGAATCGGGACTCTATTTTACTGGAAGCACCTCTAACACCTCAATAGATAGGTGCTCTGTTGTATAAATGCAGTTAATGAGAATGATTTGAGACTTCCTATATACTGTACTTTTGAAGGTTTACTGTAAGATATTGCAGTTGTAGCAGAAATTGCGGAAAGCACCGTGTCCCCACGGTACATTATGTGCAGCACTTCCCAGTGGCAGTAAATGTTCTGACTTAATCAAAAAGATCACATTTCTTTCTATTACTACCTGCCTAGAGAAGCTAGAATAACTTTTGGCCAAGGAATACATTAGTTTAAATCTTAAATTTCAAAACTAAATTACACAAAGACTTGCAGATGTGATTCATATGTCCCCCATTACTTCCAATCTCTTTCTTTTTCTCCTGCTAACTTAAATTTGTGTGAGAATTGTAGTGCTGTCGGTAGCAATTGCGCAGGTTGGAGGCTCAGCGCAGGCAGGCATGGCATCCAGGCATCCCTGGTGCACTGGGACTTTGCTCCCCAGCCTTAGCACAACCCAGCTGCCTTGCTGCTCACCTCCTCCCGTTGGAGGTCATTTAGATAAACTGCTCCTGGTGAATTGTCTGCTCAGCCAGAGTAACTCTCGTACTTCTTGCAAATTATCCTCAAGCAGCCATAGATTTAGATTTAAATCACTATGTTCTGCTATTTGCAAAGTGCATGGAAAGATTTCTGTGGGCATTTGTTGGCCTTCGGGCTCTCCCTAACCCGATTGCTGCAGGCACATATTTTGGCAGTTTTGTCTCTACCTGCTGTGATGCATGAGCATCCCAGTTTGGTAAAGTGGGGATAACGCTGGTTACCCACCCACCGCACACGCCTGCCATGAAGATTTATGAAGTGATATTTTCAAAGTGTAAAGCATTATTTATGCCAGGTGCTGTGATCTATCAATAACAAATGGGATAAACATTGGGTTGTTAAATATTTAAAGCACAGTCTTTGGAATTGGGACATCTGTGGCCTTTTCCAGCTCTGCTAATGGCTTCCTGCCTGTTCCTGGACAAGACACTTCACAGTTCCTGCCACTCCTCTCCCCCTAGCTTTTGTATAATACATATATTTAGCTGTGAACTCTTCTGGTGAGCAGTGCTCTGATAGGTGCTGGCTGAAAGGCAGGTACAGCAGGTCCTGGATGCTCATGAGGCCCTCAAGGCTTTGGACGGAAGATTTCAGCCCGGTCTGAATCCAGGGATGGAAAGGAAGAGCAACTCTTCCACCAGCCACCTTTGGTTCTATTTCAACTCTAAACTTTCCTGTTATTGTCTGTTCCCAATATTACATCTGCTGTATAGCTCGGTATGCCAGGGCTGTTTTAGGGTGTCACTGTGTCACAGCTTGAGGAAACATCTGGCTCAAGGCAGTGATAGCTGTATGAAGTGTGATGGCCTGAGACAGAGATGTTTTGGAATAGACTATTTAAGCTTCCCTTCTGCTTTTAAACTCTGATTTAATGAATAGAAAACAAACACAGTTCTGTGTCTTTGACAACAAGTGTTTTCACCTTTTAAGAGAAACCTGATGTTGACTTTTCTTCCTGGTTGGTGCATTTCCCCTTATTTCAGAGCTCAAATGTACAGATATATAGCAGTGTTCCTGTCCCTTCTGTGTCATATCAAAATATTTATAGAAAAAATGACTGCAGACATACCTCAGAATGGTTTATCAAATAAAGAAGTGGACACAGATCCAGTCAAACTCAAGCAGCAGCCCCAGCTCCAACTATAAGAGACTGCTAGCTGCCTCTCATGGTTTATATGATTCCAAGCTGTAGGTCTTAAGAACTGACACATCTTCAGCAGAACCTCCTATTTGTCCATGTAAAACATCCTCATTCAGTCAGTTACTCATGTAAATACTTCCCTTGCCCTGAAATTACATCTTAGTCTGGTGTCCACTTGATCCAGGCTGTGATCCAATGGAATACTCAACACAGGCATCTTTTATAAATCACATCCAAGGCACTTTCATGGTAGTATTTCTTGAAGGACCACAACACAGAGTACACTTTGTCCCTGGATTCTTGATACCAGCTTCTGACTCAACTGCAATGTGCATATTTTGTGATGGAAGATTTTTTTTTCTGCAGTACTTAATGTTCGGAGAGAGTTTAATCAAGAAACATGAGTAATTGTCATTAACATTCACTTCTGAGCAAGAGAACAGCTTTGATAGCATCTATACTCATTAGACTTTTCGTTCCAAACACTGTTCATTGCAGTGAGCACTTTTTGTATTGGCTTTTACTTTGTAAATACAGCACAGATTCTGCTCAGCACAGAAGCATGCTTTGAACAAACACTCTGTGGTTACACAAAAGTAAAAAGTTTTAACTGTCAAAAAGAAACAAGTGGAGCATTGCAGGTGCTTCGAGAAAATTTCTGTGCAGTCTGCAACACGACAGAAAAACTTGCAATGACAGGACACAAGATTTATTTATTGGCTGCCTAATTGGAATAAGTAGGATTGATTTTGTTCACATTCTGAAATGAATCCTTGGAGAAGCTCAAGTTTCAACTTGGGAGGCCTGATGAGAGTTTGTTGGGGTGCACTTATGGACCAGTTTATGTAGTGCAGGAGCATGAACCATGCCAGCAGTGAGACAGGAGGGACCTAGACAGGTCTTGATACTTCACAGTTCTGTCTGCTTATGTAAAAGTCCTGAACAGCAAATGGGTACTGATCCCCAAAGTGACTATATCAGCACATCTGCACCACACTCCCTGTCCTCCTACCAGAGGAATTAGTACAGGTGAGAGACATTTAAGCCCCTTACAATCTCTGTTTACTTTTTCAAACGCATCTTAACTACAGATGTATGATTAAGCACTTCCTCTGTTCACTGTGGAAAAGAAGCACACAGAGTAATGCTGATGATCAGCTAGCTTATAAAATAACAATAAGAGTATTATGTAACTGTAATATCTAAAATGGCCCTCGAGCAGAAGATAGGAAGTGTGTTCTGTGTCAATTCACCCCTTCACTCCCTGATTAAATTTGCACCCAAATCAAGTAGTTCAAAGTCTCAATTTGTTTAATGAGTTGACTTGACAAATAGGTCATTTTCTCTTTTAGCAATTACCCTGAAAATGTGAGACAGCAGGAGCCCTGTTTTTCATATCTATCAATACAAACAGACTGGAGATTTTGTTCTACTCTTCTATGATATTTAACATTTTCACAACTTTAATGCATTTCTCAGGTGATGTGCCATCTATTATTTCAAGTAACGCTAACTATGCTCGTGTTGAGTGAAGTACAGAAATGTCGATTGCTTTATGCCAGTATTTGAGGGTAACGTGCCAATGGAAGAACTCTTGGATCCCAGTTGCCTGCTGTTACCATCTGACCTGAGTTTTTACTCATTGCTGCACCCTGCAGGGTGATCTGCAGTAGCCAAATAATTTCAAAAGATCTTCAGCCTGTTTACCTGGTCCATGGCTTCCTGGGTATGGTATAGCCAAGAGCCAGAAAATTTTAGTGACCACTACTCATTTAAGGAAAATCTGTTTGAAAAATGCTGCCCTAGGGGCACCTTTCTAATGCCAATATCATATGAGATTTGTCTGGTTAGGCTCTTCATCCTGCACGGAGCAATGCAACCCAAGAAATAGGGCTTTACTTGGTTTTGGCCAAAGTCTGCCCTCACTGAACTAAACATGAAACTTGCCATGATGAAGAATATAGTAGTTGAGTGCTCTGGGACAACAGTTTCCCAGTCACCTCTCCCTAGATACAATGCTTTTGCTCTTCCCAGCCTTATATTTTTCAAGCCTGTATCCCAGAAAAAAGGCTTAGGTGAAATCAAGCCATCTTTCTCCTTGGCTGGGCTCAAGGATGATCTGGGAGACTGGCTCAGCATGACAGAGCCATGCCCCCTGCTACGTGCAGGTGAAAGTGCTGCCAAGTCTCACCTCTGACTCTAATTCTCTGTCCCCAGCTCTTTCAGGCAGCTGCCAGGAGGCATTTGTGGGTTAACACTTGCAGTAAGTCCATGCCAGAGCAGACCATCTTAATGACATTTTCTTATTACCCAGCAGCAGTGGCACTGAAGGAGCTATAGCCCACCGGAGAGATACTTACCAGATATTGGTAGCCACAGTCTCCTTTCCCTCTATGCTGCAAACATCACTTTTCTTCTTAAAAAGTAGTAAGAGCATAGTACTTTACTACTGTTGCTGTCGCTTCATAGTAGCAGTAACAAAATATGGGTTGTTCCAGCCACACAATTTGCATTTCTCTTGCCTCTTTCCTGCTTTTTCTTTACTACTTCTAAGCTTTGTTTTCTTTCTTAGAGATCCAGCAGGATCTTATGCTGGTGTAACAACTCCCTCTCAGAAGCCTACACCACCTCACATCTGTTAGGGTGGGAGTGTGAACATGACCAGTTATCACAATGTCGCTGATGTGCTGGGAAGCCCTACCCAAATATAACTCAGGGAAACTGGCCCGTGGGACTGCACTCCAACACGGTAGCTCTTGCTCTTGCAGAGAGTGGAGGGAGAAGTCTGTCGAGAGGATAGAAAGTGAGGGGATCTGAGCAAGAACAGGAGGCTGATATAGCCCTGATGGACCAGAAGAAAGAATGAGCTGTAGGAAAGACTGTGAGGGCAGAACAAGAGGGAAAGGATAGCGGTAGGAGCATAAGTATGGGCAGGAAGGAGCAACACAAGGCCTTAAGGACCGAATTAGAGATGGTGAAAAGGGTTAAGGACTGTCAGTAAGTAGATACACAGTCTGAATGATAATGGATAAGGAGCTTTAGCTGCAATGCTGTGAATGTTAAGGAGAGGAGGAAAATAGGTGGCAGGGAGTTTGCAGTAATCTAATTAGCCAGAAGGGACCTCAACTCAGCTCTTCAGACCTGAGAAGCTCATTGGAGCAAGGTGGGACGCTCATGAGAAGAGGCTTTCTTGGGGGATTCACAAGGCTTTCTGGATGGAAATAGCATAGAAAGACCTTTGCACAGCAGATTTTTGTCACTGCTGGCTTAACTCCTAGCTGGAAATGGAAGGTGAAACAAAAATAAATATTTCTTTTCCTCCAGCTATCCTCGATCATTGAAATATTGAGTGAGTCTGTGGGCTGGTTTAATCAATGCTGGTCTGGTCAAACTTGTCACTTATAGACAAAAATGTATGTATGCTGGAAGAGAAAACAAGACTAGAGAAAATAAACACTATTGACAATGACCTTTGAGCAAAAGTGGATTTTATTTCTGTTATCCTTGTATATTTTAAACCTCTTAGATCAAAGTTCACAGTAGCAATCAGAGCTAAGTTCAGATGCCTTAGTTCACAGTAAGGAGCTTGAATAAATGACCTGATTTGTCAGAAGTTCAGAGCACTGATTTCCCATGAAAACAGTGGAAATATCAAGTGCTGCATGTCTTCCAAAACAAAGTTTTAATTAGTTGTGGCACTTTTTCTGATCCCAGGGTCTTTGACAGGTCTCCTGTGATGTCTTGGACCTTTCAGCTTGGTTTCCTAGTAGAGGAACAATAAGTGACCGCAAACCTGGCATGTTCCAAGTGTTTTGTCACTGGATCTGGAAAAAAAAGTGACCCAAAACTATGCAGAATTTTATTATTTTTTCTATGCTGAGGGGAATAACCTTAAAAAAAGAAGAAATCCTCTGTTTATTCATGGATCTCATTCCAAATAGAAAAAGCAGTGAAGGATATCTGGTGTAGCTGAAACTAAGTACAATACAGCACATATTTCCAAGACTAAACACTGGGTCATACTAAGAAAAATAGTCTTGAAGATTATGGGAAACCATACTGTCTGCTGATACCTTCCCTGAGTGTGTCATGGTAGATATTTAACTCTGAGCATCTGACTCTGAAAAAGTCAGCATAGTTTTTTTATGTTGATTAGATCCATTTTGGCTAAAAGAACCAAATTCACTAAGGGGGAGATGGAGAAATATTGCATACCAGCATGATAACCTTGTGTGACAGCATAGTCATGATAAATACGCTATATATCTAGAAGTTCAGTCTGATACATAGTCTGGACCAAAGGGTTCTCTCACAATGTGATGATCTATTGTATTGCCCAGCCAACTGGAGTGGCATTAAAATGAATTATACCAGGCTCCTGGTTTGGAAATTGTCTAGTCCATTATTTTTTAAGTACAGATTTCTTAAAGGGCAGAAGGAACCTTGGAGAGAGAGAATGAATTGGAAACAAATTGTAACCGTGACACTCTGCCCTCTTTCCTTTCCTTGCCATTTTTGGCAATTAGGGCATTATTTCCTCTTTCCTGACAAGGACCGTTAGGTTTTGAAAAAGACTTTTCAGCCTTTTACCTTTGTTCTGATTTGCAGAAAGGGAAGAAAAGAGTTGCTTATCCTTCCATGCCTGCACAGCTATCTCTGTGCTTCCTTTTTCCTGTTACACATCCTTTTCTTGTTTTCTGATACAGTTTCATAAAGTGAACATAAGAGATGGACCAATGGGTTGCCTGGGCTAAATTCTTAGCATTTTACAACTCTTTCATGATGCCACAGCCCACGATGTGCTGTACTGTTCAGCCGGTCTCTATGTTCACACATTTCTGTGTATTTATAATAATCACATTTCTGCATGTTCTTTTTCTCCCAGCTGACTCATGTGTGAGAAGGTCTCCAAGATGCCCAATGCATTCTCAGGTTACTTAGGTAAGGTAATTTTATTTTTATTTATTTATTTTTTTTTAATTTAATCTGTGCTAGTTTTAAATATCCTACTGATTATGTGGCACATTTCCAATTTTGTAGCCGCCACAGCTTTTGTATTTCTGCTGTAGCTAGAAAACTTCTCAGCACCACCATAAACATGCAACATGCATTCTCTGGTAATAGCTAGTGCTTTCATGATATCGGATAGAGTGATCCACAGAAAAACATACCGATTTTGGCTTATCCTAGATATCCAGTAAGACAATGCAATTTTGATCCATTGCAGCCTATCTAACTCTGCAAACCCTGATCTTTCCCGCACAGAGCACACATACGGGTGCTGAGTGGTATTGTGTGAGTTCACAGCATTACTGGGTTGCTATCGGTCTCCTCATCTCCCCCTCACCTCCATTTGGAAACCAAGCTCTTACAGGCACTCACTTCACATTTTGATTTCTCTGGCCTTCAGAAAAGTGTGCAATTTAGTATGATACCCAGATATACCAGGTGATAGTCGTGGTGAATCACCCTCAATCTTGGATGTGCAAAATTGTTTAGTTGCTTATTGAGTCGAAAGGTGGAAGAGACTTGGATATGTTTCATCTGAATTCATATATAGTTGTCTTTGGATGTGCTAATCAGATATCCAGGGAAGTTGCTCAAGTCAACCTGGCTTTGATTTTGCATGAAGTCCTTACAACTGAAGTCCTAATTTTGGACTGTGATGCCTAAGTCACCTGCAAGAAATAAGATTATATGATCATATGATGGTTGCTTATTTTGACAGATGCTGAAAATATTGGTACAAGTCCCATTTTCTGATAGTTCATATTGCTGTCTGCACCACTGGCTCTATTTCTCTCATAGCTTTATGTAAACTTTTCAGTGTGCAATCCCTGTGGAGAGATGATCAATTTGTGTAATTTAATAATTACAAATAATTACATACTTCGGATTTGTCCAGTGTCATGAGCAGCTGCTGATGGATCTACAGGCATAGAGTCTCTGTCCATGCCCTCCCAAGGCTCTCTTGGAGCTGCTCAGTGATGTTAAGCACTTAAACAGCAGGGACTTTCTGGGAAGAGTCCAGCTTGCTCCGGTATTAGGAGTCATTTAGCAAATGGTGACAACTAATTTAATTAAGATCAGATGCTAATGCCATTTGTGAAGATGGTGCCGTATGGACACAGGCCTACTGTTCTTTGGCTCTGAAGCATCCTTCTCTGATTTCTGGAGTGCCATGATATACATGCACTAACACACTGACAGCAATGCACAATAAATGGTTGGAGTATTCAGATATTTGTCATTCAACCAAGGTATTTTATCTACTCAGCTGTCAGATGTCATCAAGACCAGCAGTTTTATCATTCTTAAAGAATTCATTTCTCAAATGACTGACTCAAAATGATCAATATTCTGAAATTCTGTCACTTAGTGTGTAATTTACACTTTGGGTCCAATTTACACACTTTGGATACTCAAGAGATTGGTATGCACTGATAGTATAAGTCTATTTTTTGTTAGGCAATAGAGGGGTTCTGGCTAATTGTTGGTCCTTTTCTGCTGTTGTGGATTATGTCTACATGTTCTATGGAGCATGACTCCCATCTTCTGCCCATTCAGAGAAAAAAATATCCTCACTCAGTAAGTTACTTTACAGTTCAGGAAAATCCTGTTTGTATTTCCTGCATCTGACAATTTGCACAATTTCCAGCTAAACCACGGAGGTGCCTGCCACAGGATCATAGAATTATCGAATGGTTTGGGTTGGAAGGGACCTTCAAGATCATCTAGTTCCAAGCCCCCTGCCATGGGCAGGGACGCCTTCCACTAGACCAGGTTGCTCAAAGTGCTGCCCAACCTGGCCTTGAACTAAAAGTTTCCATGGCTTTTAGAAGATGTTATACAAGTTCATGGGAGCTATTGTAATACCTTCTCTCTGTCTAGCAATGATGGTGATGACAGAGGCCTGATATAGATTATTGTACTTATTTTTGTCAATCATGACTGAAGACAGTTTGGAACACGAACCAGATTCAAAGTACACACATGTCCATACTTCTACCATTACCACCCATCATGACTTATGTTGAAGCATCAGTTGAAACAGTAGCTGCTAAGATTGCTGGCAACATCTCACATTTTGCCACAACCAAAACTGACCATTCTGTCTGATGGTGTATAGACAGAACTAACAGAAATGCCGCTGACACCTCTAGGTAGACTCCTGATGTTCCCTATCAGCAATGGGTGCTGCACTGACAACAGAATCAGGCTTAACAATAAGCCTAATAGTTTGCTCACATGTTTTTTTCTCTGGTCAGGTTCATTCTTGATGTCCTGGTGGTAGATGCTGTTTATCCCCTTACATTCTGGTTGTAGACTTAGCACCTGGCAGTTACACTTATCACACAACTGGATGATGATTTCTTGTTTGACAGCTGAGGGCCCTTCGACATTTGCAGATATTATTGTCAGTGCAGGTCCTGATAAGAGACCTTTTATAAACAACTGACAGCTTGCACATCTAGGCACATCTTTAGTTGTGATATTAGGTATTTAGCAGGATTTGTGGATTCATAGAATCTGACAGGGATGGCAATGTAAGCATTTCTGCTGGGGTCCTGTTTTATATGAATAGCTATGAAAAACACTCAATTTTCATTTCCCATTCTCTGCCTGACTGCTTACAGGTATCTCCAGAGTGAGAAAAGCGACAGAGTTATAAATTTTGCCTTGTCTCTGTATCAGAAAGCTTTAAAATATTCTTGTTGATCTACTGTAAATTTGAAATCCCATGAAGTCTTTTCTTCTTTCTTTGTAATGAAGGAAGAACTAACAGAATCTGTATATAATGGTGAAACAGATATGATTCCCTGCAAATAGATTTTTAACCAAGAATTATTTCTGTTTTGTTAACAAACTGAGAGTATATCTATTGTGTGATTGAGGAGCATATCTATTGTGTGATTGAGTCAATGTCCCCTTACTTCAAATTTGTAAATGCCCCACCCTAGTCCTCCAAGGATTTCTGCAGCATAGTTATGAGAGACAGATTAACAAGCTCTACTTCCAGCAAGGTTTTTCCTACCCTTTCCTCATCAAGAAGCAAGAGAAAGAGAACAAAAATACATTTCATCTACTGGTTTCTCAAACATTCCCCCACAGTTCTGTGAACACAGAAGGGGAGATCCTTCTAGAGGTGCAGAGGTTGAAACCATGCATAATACTTCTCTAGGTAGATGCTTTCTCGATTGTTATGTACATGCACAGACAGCAGTCCTAGTCTCTAAGTCTTGGTCAGACGCCCAATATTCTGTTGCTGAGATCCTTTAGAGGAGGGAACAGCTTTTTGCAATGTGCTACTTGCTGCTGAAGGACCAGTGAAGGTTGGTGACGTGGCTTTAGGTCTGGTGCTGAGATTTTGCTAGATGGGTTTTACACGCAGAACAGGAACACTTTCTCTCCACATTTAAAAAAGGTTTGCTATTATAAAAATGATACATTAGGAAGTATGATCAAGATCCAAAAAACAGAGCAGCTTAGATAACCACCATCAATGAGCAGACATCCCTTTTCATTTACAGAACATGTGAATACTGTGAGAGCATAATGTGGCTGAAAAGGACTGAGGAGAAATTAAGGCAGTATAGTATCAGATAAGAGTAGGAGTCTACACAACTTATTCACTGAAATCCCACATCCCCATTTCTAGAATTATTCTCGTTTTTCCAATCAGAGTTTCCAGGTTCGCTAATTTTCAGAATATGTGATTTACCAACAGAACAGTGTTGGTTTTGGTTTTTGTTTTTCTGTTGGGTTGTTGTTTTTGTTTTGGTTTGTTTTTTTTTTTTTTATATAAGCAACCATCAAGGATTTTTAAAAAATAAAAACAGTGCTTAACCTCGATCAGAGAGCAAAGCTCTCACTGTGTGTGAAGTTTCTCAAATCTATAACAAGAAAATGAACCCCTGCTATAAGCAGCAGGGAGCCAACAGGTATATATTAAAGAAGGGAGAATGTTTGGTTGGAGGGCAGGAACAAACAATGCAAAGATGGCAATGGGATACTTTGATTTTTTAAATAAATCTAGGATTAAGTCTTTTCAGGAGAATAGCAATACACCAGCAAAGTGAAACAGAGAGCTGCAGTGCCTAGCCCTGGAAGATGAGAGATGTATAAACCAAATCCCTAACGTTCACAGCAAGCGAGAAACGGCAATAAATTTCTAGCTATGAGTCTAGGATGTTGCTGTCAAAAACTCTTGGCATTTGATGCAGTAAATGAGACTGGAAGGTAAATTCAGAGTCAATATTTGCCCTGGGGCTTCTGACAAGTAGATGTAAACTGATGGTCATCATAATCCTCTGCCAGTGGAAGAGCATGTCTTAGCACATGTTGAAATTGAATTATGATTGGATAAATTGAGTTGTAAGAAATTAGTGTTTGTGTCTGCAGTCCTTTGAACTGAAAGAGCAGGCATCCTGTAAGGAGAGAGGAATGCAAATCTGTAGGTGTGTTCCTGGGCAGGCAGGTGCTCAGTCTTGGGGAACTGGAACCTATGATTTTCCTTACAAAGCTGAAGAGCTTAACACTAGAAAGCAAAACACTTTCTGGTGAACATGGAGACATATGAATATACAAGAAGATTTCTGAGCTCTGTGAACACAAGCCATAGGAACTGCCTCAACTTGCCCAAGTATTTGTTTCTGCTCCAAAACATAGTTTCTGTAAGAGCTGTGAATTGGAATAACAGGCAGCTGTGGCACTTCTCTTACAGAGCAAGTGCTCAAAGTTCTCCAGACTCCTAACTGTCACAATCTCACTTCTGGTTCATAAAAAGCATATTTAATCTTTGTTTTTACAAATCTTTCAGATATTGTTTCAGAGCTTTGTTAAACTGGGATTTAATGGTGATACAACATAAGAAAACTTGCAAAGCTGCTTTATTTTTCTGAGCAATTGTTTATGGGTAAAAGTCTGCAAAGACAAGTATCATTGGTTTTGGGTCACTGTACATGAGCCAGAAATTTAAAATAAAATTTTGATCTTGTATATATACATATGCACATATATATTTATACATTTTAAATTTATATTTATACCATATGAAGACCTATTCCTCTACCTGGTGAATGTTGCATTTACAAAAATGGATTTAGAACTGAATGAAAAAAAATGACCTCTATTTTTCTCTTTGTTCTTCATTCAGAGCAACACGACTGATTTCAGTAGGAGTTGCCTCTGATTAAAACTAGTGAGTGTGACAGAACAGCCTTAACACGTAGGGGTATAGAATAGCAAGCTAAAATCACCCAAATACATTTACTGTTCAAGTTAGGATTTAAAAGTCCTGAAAATCTTATTTATGTAATTTTTATTTCCCTTTAACCCCTTGGCAATAGCTGGTAGGACTCCTGCCATAAGCACTAATGAATTTTGCATTGAATTCTGACTCTTGGCATTTAGGGCTTAATAAAATCTTCTTTTCCTTTATCTGGAAGATTCCTTTTCTGCTAATTGGTGTCAACATCAATCAAGATCAGAGGTGCAACAACACTAGTTTAAAGGCCTTTTGCTCATCTGCTTTATACCCCAAGTAATATGGAGCTGTAGGCAGCTTACACATAAAAGTGGCAATAAATGTCCTTTCACTCTAAAATGCTCAAAAATCTTGGAAACTTTGAAAAATTGTGTTGTTGCAATAAATAAAAAGCTGCTTCCAGAGGTCTGTCAGTTACACAAGTGGCATTTTGAGTATGTGGGGCTGTGCTAAATATTTTATGTAGCTCTAGAAGAGCTTCCTCCAGACCTTCAAAACTGTGGGTGACACTGGGGAGTTCTTTAGAGGAAGCTCCCCTGGAAGATGAGGACTGGGTGACAGCTCCATGCACTTGCATGTCTAGTATCATATGTGATAGGCATGTTCAGGGCAATTTGCATTGCTTGTGCAAGTTCAACAGATCATTGCAACCTGTCTGGGGGCAAGGGTAGGAGTTGGAAATCTGGTTCTAGATGCTGCTGGTGGGCAGTGCCTTGTTTCCATGTGAGGTGACTGCCCCTTGTTCTGTACAAGGCTAGTGATCTTGGGTTCCCACTGCATTTGGAGTTTGCTTAGGCAGAAGCAAGATCCAGGCAACCAGCAGCTGTGGGTGAGTCCCTGCAGAGGCTCTTTGATGCTGCACCAAGTATCATGCATGTTGGTGAGACAGTGGCTCCTGAGCCAGCCAGCTCACCCCATCCCTGCAGGAACTCGGAGAAGGGAGCAGCAGCCCATCATATCAGTTGTAGGGTTGCAACAACTGCTCCTGCTGTCCTGTTGTTGCCTTTCTAAATGCTTTCATGGCTGACAAACCATGAAAGGATGATGTCAAAGATAAAACCAGGACACCACGGGGCTGCACACATAGACTCCACCCGAGCTCTCATCATTTCCTTCTTGTCCTGCAACAAAGAACACAGTATAACCATTACAGTGGCAAAGGACCATAGACTCTACCCCCTACAGTAATGAGGGGTACATGTGTGTGTGCACAGAGACCAAGCCAAGGATTGGAGGAGTGGGCTGGAAAAAGTGGTATGTAAGGAATGGCTTTTAGTACTGACCAAAACTTGTGTGCCTTCCCAATGGCTCATGGAAAGTGACTGACAACATCAGACCACGTACCTGTGCCCAGGCCACCCTCAGCCCCAGCAGACTCTGCAGAATCATCACGGTAAAGCAGCAGAGGGTAAAGAAATGATGCCCCTGACTTTCAGAGAGTGTGTCTTCTGGTCACCAGGGCTCCACGTGTCTGATGACTATTCCCATGGATGGAAAGAAGATTTAATTGCATGGAGCTTGCTGACTCTTCATTGCCTGATGCACCTTCTTGATCCAACAGGGTTTTTCACCACCATGAGAGCAGCCAGGACTATTTCAAAGGACGTGGCAACCCCAGCTGGGGGATCCCCACCTCCACCACTCTCACTGCAGGAACTTGCAGTGCAGAGTTGAGATGGTCTGTGGAGATCCTAATGCCTCAGAAGGACCAGCAGAAAGCTTCACCTTAGATTGATGAGTCTTGCTCTGTCCTCCACATGATCAATCCATTGCTTAGTAAAACGTAAGTGAAGAAAAAGATTTCTCTTCTACACATGAAATCAAAGCCAGAGGGAGAAAAAGCACACAGTAAACAGTGTTCCTTTTTGGACCCAGTAATGTTTTTTCTTCAAAACAAGGGTAAATGACATGCAGGATATTCCCTTCCTTTCCCATGGCTGAGCTGGGGAAAGGTGCTTTCATTCACAGAAGTGCTATGAGACTGAAGTCAATGCTGACAGAGGACAAGAGGCAACAAACAGCGAATTTCAAGTTCCCCCATGATACCTTGTGGCTCATGCTGCTGCACAGCTCATTGAGCTGACGCATTGGGGTAGCTTGATCTTGCTGCCCAGTGAAGCCTAAAATGAAAGAGAGGGGAGCTTCATGGTACTTGCTTTGTTAGGTGCAATGGTGTCCATAATGGAAGAATACACGAGGAAAGGACAAACATACCTAGAATCATAGAATCATTTAGTTTGGAAAAGACCCTGAAGATCACTGAGTCCAACTGTTAACCTAACACTGCCAAGCCCACCACTAAACTATGTCCCTAAGTGCCACGTCTACACGTCTTTTAAATGCCTCCAGGGACAGTGACTCCACCACTTCCCTGGGCAGCCTGTTCCAGTGCTTGATAACCCTTTCAGTAAAGAAAGTTTTCCTAATATCCAATGTAAACCTCCCCTGGCATAACTTGAGGACATTTCCTCTTGTCCTACTAGTCATTACTTGGGAGAAGAGACCAACACCCATCTTGCTACAGCCTCCTTTCAGGTGGTTGTAGAGAGCAATAATGTTTCCCCGAGCCTCCTTTTCTCCAGACTAAACAACCCCAGTTCCCTCAGCTGCTCCTGATAGGACTTGTGCTCTAGACCCTTCACCAGCTTTGTCGCCTTTCTTTGGACACGCTCCAGCACCTCAATGTCTTTCTTGTAGTGAGGGGCCCAAAACTGAACACAGTACTCAAGATGCGGCCTCACCAGGTGCCAAGTACAGGGAGACAATCACTTCCCTAGTCCTGCTGGCCACGCTATTTCTGATACAAGCCAGGATGCCATTGGCCTTCTTGGCCACCTGGACACACTGCTGGCTCATGGTCAGCCGGCTGTCAATCAACACCCCCAGGTCCTTTTCCACCAGGCAGCTTTCCAGACACTCTTCCCTAAGCCTGTAGCATTGCCTGGGGTTGTTGTGACCCAAAGGCAGAACCCAGCACTGAGCCTTGTTGAATCTCATAAAACTGGCCCTGGGCCATCAATCCAGCCTGTCCAGATCCCTCTGTAGAGCTTTTCTACCCTCAAGCAGATCAGGACTCCTGCCCAACCTGGTGTCGTCTACAAACTTACTGAGGGTGCACTCAATCCCCTCATCCAGATCATTGATAAAGATGTTAAACAGAACTGGCCCCAATACTGAGTCCCAGAGAACACCACTTGTGACCGGTTGCCAAATGGATTTAACTCCATTCACCACCACTCTTTGGGCTCAGCCGTCCAGCCAGTTTTTTACCCAGTGAAGAGTAGACCCGTCCAAGCCATGAGCATCCAGTTTCGCCAGGAGAATGCTGTGGGAAATGGTGTCAAAGGCCTTACTAAAGTCCAGGTAAACAACATCCAGCACCTTTCCCTCATCCACTAAGCAGGTCACCTTGTCATAGAAGGAGATCAGGTTTGTCAAGCAGGACCTGCCTTTCATAAACCCATGCTGACTGGGTCTGATCATCTGGTGATCCTGTATGTGCTGTGTGATGGCACTCAAGGTGATCTGCTCCATAATCTTCCCTGGCACTGGGGTCAGACTGACAGGCCTATAGTTCCCCGGATCCTTATTCTGGCTCTTCTTGTAGATGGCTGTCACATTTGCTAACCTCCAGTCTGGGACCTGTCCAGTTAGGCACGACTGCTGATAAATGATTGAAAGTGGCTTGGTGAGCACTTCTGCCAACTCCCTCAGTACCTTTGGGTGGATCTCATCTGGCACCGTAGACTTGTGTATGTCCACATGGTGTATCATGTTGCTAACCATTTCCCCTTGGATTATGGGGGCTTCATTCTGCTCCCGGTACTTGTCTTCCAGCTCAGGGGCCTGGGTACCCTGAGAACAACTGGTCTTATAATTAAGAAGTGAGGCAAAGAAAGCATTGAGTACCTCAACCTTTTCCTCACCCTTGTTGCTCTGTTTCTACCTGCATCCAATAAAGGATGGAGATTTCCTTAGCCCTCCTTTGTTGCTAATGTATGTCTAGAAACATTTTCATTGTCTTTTACTGCAGTAGCCAGATTAAGTTCTAGTTGGGCTTTGGCCATTCTAATTTTCTCCCTGCATAGCCTCATGACATTTTTGTAGTCCTCCTGAGTTGCCTGCTTCTTCTTCCAAAGATAATAAGCTCTCTTTCTTTTCCTGAATTCCAGCCAAATCTCTCTGTTCAGCCAGGATGGTTGTCTTCCCTGCCGGCTTGTCCTTCAACATGTAGAGACGGCCTGCTTCTGTGCTTTTAACATTTCTTTCTTGAAGAATGTCCAGCCTTCCTGGACTCCTTTGCCCTTCAGGACTGTCTCCCAAGGGACTCTGTCAACCAGACTCCTAAACAGGCCAACATCTGCCTCTGGAAGTCCAAGGTAGGAGTGCTGCTTAAACCCCCTTCTTACTTCTCTGAGAATTGAAAATTCTATCATTTCATGATCACTGTGCCCAAAACAGCCTCCAACTATCACATCACCCACAAGCCCTTCTCTGTCCAAAAACAACAGGTCCAGCAGGGAGCCTTCACTAGTTGGCTTCCTCACTAAATGTGTCAGGAATTTATTTTCCACACACTCCAAGAATCTCCTAGACTGTTTCCTCTCTGCTATATTGTATTTCCAGCAGACATCTGGTAAATTGACATCCCCCATGAGAACAAGGTCTATCTATCGTGAGACTTCTCCCAGCTGCTTATAGAATATTTCATCTGCCTCTGTATCCTGGTTGGGTGGTCTATAACAGACTCCCACCATAATGTCTGCCTTGTTGGCCTTTCCTCTGATTCTTACCCATAAACACCTAACCCTTTCGTCACCATAGTCAAGCTCTAGCCAGTCAAAACACTCCCTAACATACAAGGCTACCCCACCACCTCTCCTTCGTTGCCTATCCCTTCTGAAGAGTTTATAGCCATCCACTGCATCACTCTAGCTGTGTGAGTCATCCCACCATGTTTCCATGACTGAAACTACATCATAGTTTTCCAGCTACACAATGGCTGCTAATTCCTCCTGTTTGTTGCCCATGCTGCATGCACTGCTGTAGATGAGCTTCAGTTGGGCTATTGACCCTGCCACCATTACTCGGGAGAAGCCCTAATTCCTATGGGACTGTTCTCAGGTGCTTACATGGTTTCCAACACATTAACAGCCCTTACATCTTTGCTGCTGTGTGGATCTCCATCCCCTACCCCCACTGGGATGGCTAAGGTGCTGCGTCCATTAGTACAAGGACATTTCAAATGTGCTCCAGTGTACTCAGCAAATCATGGAGCAGACAGAAGGACTTTGCTGACACACCATTCCTCAAACATTGGCATGCCACCCCCAGGCTTATCTCTGGTGAGCCTGGTTTTATCCCCTTCCCCTCTTTCAATAAGGCCTGTTAATTCCTGCACAAAGATCCTTTTCCCCCTTTAAGAAAGGTGTACCCCATCTGTTGCTTGCTGTTGTGTGACACCAGTCGTGGAGACAGGTATTGGTTATCTGGTTTTTCCTGTTTCTTTCCTCATCATTCCCTGCAACTGGAAGTATAGAGAATACTACTTCTGCTCCTGATCCCTTAACCAGTTGTCCTAAGGCCCTGAAGTCTCTTTTGGTTGCCCTCAAACTTCTTATTGCAACTTCATTGCTTCCTACATGACAAAATCACTAATGGATAATAATCCAAGGGCTATACCAGGGTGAGAAGTTTTCTCTTCAAATCTTTAATCTGGGCCCCAGGGATGCAGCAGAATTCCCTAAGAAGTAAGTCCAGTGGGCCTTCTGTTCCCCACAGAAGAGAGTCTCCTATGACAATGACCTATGTTTTTTTCTTTATGGAAGTGGTTTTGATGCAGGGCATAGGCTGACCTAACCTTGGTGACTCCTCCAACCTAGATGAACCATCATCCTCCTCATTGTTCGGTTCCACTTGCAGACCCGTACCTATTACACATGGGCACCTGGATAGGTAGGGCAGTCACGGAGGAGACATGCCTGTTGTGCGGGCAGGAACTTGTCACCATTGTCCCCTATCCCTTAAGTCACCACATTCTGCCAGGTGGGGAGAGGACGGGAAATCCTCCATATCGTGTGTCCCGTTGGCCTGACAGGCCTGTCGCAGGGAAGGCAGGTGCAGTTCCCGCAGTCTGTCTCCCTCTCGCTCTCCCTGATACTCCTCAACCTGCTGCCCCCCTCCCGGAGCTCTGTCCCTAAGCGGAGGAGCTCCTCTCCCTGGGCGCAGCTCCCACAGCTGTGCTCACTGCTGCCGGCCGGCGCTGGCAGAAGAGCAGGGCCCACCCTGCAGCCTGGCACCCGGGTGGCAGCGTGTTCCACCGGAGCTCTGGCTGCGAAGCTGCCTCAGGCGCGGCGGGTGCGGAGTTTAGAGAGGCCACGGCGGGTGCCATTGCTCCCCTCTGTGCAGACTGCTGCACCACACCCTGTTTGCCCACCCTGGTCATGGTGCTCCCCATAGGGCTTCTTTTATAGGTGTGGAGGCTTGGCCGCCGTTTCTCCTGGCCCTGCCCAGGTCTCAGCCACTGTGGTGTGAGCTGCTGACTCCTGGCAGGTCTCTCCACTCCCCTCAGGTTCCCCCTGTTCAGGGAACTCCCCTTTGCACTGCACTAGAGTGCTCCGCTGCTGATTATGTCGGCACTGGAGCTGCTCACCTCAGCAGCTCAAGCCTCTAGATGTCTGCTAGAGAAATTCACTTTTGTCTTCCACATTCAGCTCAGAGTTAATAGTCAGATGGGTTAAAATCTAGTGTCAGACTCATTGAAATACACAGCCTGAGACAACTACCATGATCAATTTGAGAGAGTATGGAGATTTCATTGAGGATCTAATAAATCACCTCAAGTGGATCTTTTTTATCAAGCTGGACAGGGACTTAATCTCAGTCTTTCCTGGGCTGGGATTTCAGGAAACACTTCAGAACTGCAGGATTCATAGTGACAATCACCAAATCTCTAGCAACTCTTTCTTTCAGCTGGTGTAGAGGTGACTGGAATGCTATTTGCCTTGTGTTTTGAAGAGAGGTCTTAACAACCTATTACATTATTCTTAGTGACAATCCTCTAACAAACAGGAAATATGGTGAAATAGCCCTTGTCTATGATGAGATGCTCCACTTCTGCCCCAGTGCTTTTGGTGTTGGCAACACCCCAGTTTTCTGCCTTGTTCCTGGGGTCAGTGCATCACTGGATGATGTCAAAAGCAGCCTAACTGGTGATAAGTGGAGGATTTTATCCTCGTGGTCTGGCAACCTGGTAACTTTCTCTGGAAAAATGTCTTTTGATGCTACTTCATTACACAGTGCAATACAAGGCTGCCCCTGGTCAATAGACCCATGGCAAATCTTTTGGTGTCCCGTAGGCCATTGTGCATTTTGAGTAATAGCTGCCTGGAGAGCAAGTTAATGCCAGGAGCGGGCATTGTTTGCTGTAACTCACATGAATAGCTATGAACAGAAAGGCTGAATGTTGCGATGACAACACATCAATAAGCAAAGCCACTTTCTCCACCTTTTGACATGAATTACCTGTCTTGGATACTGCACTATAATCAGCACTTGCATTGCCAGGAGCAAAATAAAGGGCAGTTTGACCTTCTGGAGCAACAGGATCTGTTTTCCTGGACTGGTGAGAGAGTCATTAGTCTGGAAAGCTACTTTGACTGTTAGTAACCTGCTCACTGTGTGATGCACTGCCTTGGCTGAGCCACACCTCAGTGTTTAATTTATATCTTTTGCATAGGGTGAGTTCTTTAGGCACTGTTAGCATAAATGTGTCTGCAAGCATGATGACTGAGAAGCCTGCAGGACAAATCTGTACAATGACAACATGCAAACTCTGCGTGGATTCAAAAGTGAGTCCTTTGGGGTGAGTCAGTGGGTTACAGAGGGAGAGAACTGGGAGGAGTAGCTTTTCTGGGATTGCCAACAACCTTCTTGACCAACCTGGCTGTGCACGTCGCTGGTCCGGGGCTCCTGCACTGCTGCAAGGAAGCAGTTACGACAGCAGTGGGAGTGCTTCTGAGTTAGAGGGACACTCATATCACTAGGCAAGACAAATCAGACTGGTTTGTCTCCCATTCACCTTCTAGGCAGATCAGCGCAGTCCTTAGTGCTGGTCTTAGCTATTTCCCTCTTCATTTCACACATATTTCAAACAAACAGGGATGACAAAAGTATGCAATTTATTGCAACACACAATGCTGGTAATTTTGCAGGATCTGAGGCCAGCTGAGCAATATGCTGCTGACCTTAAATTGCTCATTCCCCTTTGCTGTTAAGTAAAAAAATAAATCAATGGGTAATTCCTTTCTCTCACCATACCTCCTCTCCCTCCTCTTTTTTCAAAGCCAGACATCAGTCCTTTTTATTTAGTCATGACAATGCAACTAGTGCAAAGAAAATCTTGATACCATACCAATATGTTTAGTTTCTTTTATAGTGTTAATTAGGTGTCAAAGGAATGCTTAGTGCCTTTCTGAGAAAAGCATGATGCTAACTCAGGAAGCTCAGGTAATGTTATTGTCAAATTTATTTGTTTATTAAAAGAAGGGGGTTTTTTGCTGTAGAGGACTTAGCCTCTCTTCTAAAAAAACAAACTAACCAGGGGATTACTGGATGCCACGGCATGCCATTGTCCAATAATTGCAGCTACCTGCTGCTATATCTTGTCTGAGCAATGTGTGCAGGTGCAGCATAGCACTGCTGCTTGAGGAGCTGGGAGAGATGTAAAACCATTTTAATCCTTTGTAGTTCTTGTGTGAAGTTCTTGACTAGCAGGATATTAGAACAAAATGAAGAGGGCTTTTTTTAAAATACGTGCAAAATATGAACTAGGTACTCCTGCTGCTGTTGTACGTGCTCTCCAGTAAGTGCAGCTTAATTCACATTTGGAGGTAGCTTAAAGGAACTAGTTCTTTCATTCATTTATACAGATAGAGTGTCTGAATAGGCCAGTCTGAATTGCAGTGCACCTTCAGTGCTCCAAAGAAGTGAAATAGCAGACAGAAAAAGGGACTAGATAGTAGCAAAAAGCCACACCATATATGTTTGAAGTCTCCTGTGAGCTAATGAATGTAAAATTTTATGTATGCATGTATAGTAATGTATATGTATATACGTTTTTTACTGCATCATGACAGCACCATCTGCCAGGAGTATATCTGGTAGCATCTGTAAAGTGGAACCCCTGAAGTGTGTTTCTTTACCTCTCAGCATCTTGTCCAAGGCAGTGAGCCTGTGCAGTGGCAGGAGGCTGTCCTACCTGACTCACTGTGCACAGGACAAAAGGTGTATAGGCAGGCAGGCACTTTATCTGAGCTATCCATCTGGGAGCAGAAATAGGATTTCTTACCAGCACAGAAAACCATTCTAATACTAAGAAATAACTCACAGGGAATTAAATTATAAATGTATATGCTGCCCTGAGGGTATGTCAGTTTGTATCACAGAGTATCCATAACCATTCACTTTTGTGCTGTTGGGCAAAGGAGGCCTGTTAAGCTGCTCTGTGGCAGATGAACTGTTAATATCCAAGGCACCCTCTAATAGAAAGAAGCATGAGGGCACTATATCAATTTATTGTAATGCAATGAAATATTAACTGTAGCAAAAATAGAAAAAAAAAATCTGTTTCAGTGAACAATCAGATTTTGGAATATATTTTCCTGGTGGTGGAAATTTAATAAAATAACTGGAAGTCATCAGGAAATAATAAATTATTTTCTGACTAAGGAAGAAGGCTTTTGGCTAGTTCAGAAAATCTGAGTATCATTCTTATCTCTGTTTCAGACGAGCCATGTCACAGAAGCCAGCCACGACTCGATTTCTCAACAGGCTGCTTCCTTTTCTCAGACTTTCTTTTGCATACAGTAGGGGTTTCAGAGCTAGTTAGGTCTTTGATTTCACTTGAAATGGCAGTACCTACGGTCTTCTGAGCCTGTTATTCTGAAAGATGGACAATCAACAATAAAAATGAGATGATATGTGCCAGCAGACTAGTCTTGTGAAGCCACATGGCCAGCTGTCCTTGATATGCAACAGAATAGCTGGGTAGTGAATCACCACCGCTGATTAATCTAAAGCATTGCCAGTGACAATATTTCCTGTCACATAATCGTTCTACACAGTCTTTTGCAGAAATTAATTTTACAAAACTAACAATCAGTATTTTGTTTGCTTTAAATGCATCTGCCATGAATCCTATGAAGTTGCCCCTCACTTCCCCTTTTCAGTGGTTTTCCCTCTCCTACCATGAGACAGAGTGAATAACAAAAAATCATTCAGTTTTCACTGGTTTAAGACTTGTCATCCTGTGTTTTATGACTTAGAATTGGTCTTGCTAGAAAAAGAAGCCACTGGGAAGAGAGACTTATTTGTTCAAACTGACAGTGGGATAGACAGGTATCATCTCATGATGACATTTAAAGGTGGACGAGCCCCATGAGTGAGGGAGTTCAGTCTGGTGTAATCAGTGTCAAATCTGATGAAGATTATTTTTGTCAACTTTATTTATTCCTTTGAGAGATTACTTTATAATAACAGGAAGACTGTAATTTAAATGGCTAGGGGGGGAAATTGAATTATTCATTCTTTACAGAAAGCAAAGTCTCCATCGAACCTCAAAAGTGAATGACATACAATACCCTCTCTCTTCCCTTCACACCTTTGGTGCCCTGAAACACAACAATACTATGGCTCCTTCAGTTAATCTGCAGGGATGGAAAATTAGTATCTTCCCCTTTTATTTAAAGAAGATGCTTCACCCCTGAGACTTTCCCAGAGACACGCTAATTGGTCATCTTTCAGAGCTTTGATTTTAATAAGAAACGGTGAGCAGCATGTTGCAGTCAGCCTAAGAAAAAAGATGCTGAAGTTTCTTGTAGCATGGATCTCAAAAATACTGAAATAAAGACTTGTGCATGCACTTTGCAATGGCTTCTGCTATTTAAATGCAAATGTGTATACAGAGCTTTGTTCTAGATACCAGTCATTTGATATGTCTTGACTTTTGTCCCTGCCTTTAAATACGTGAGTTCCTTCTGAGATGCACTTTCCTTTAAAAAAACCCAAAAGAACAAAACAAAAAAAAACCACAAACCCTAGCCTATATATCTAAAGTCAAGATTGCCTGTGCAGCTCAGCATCTATAAAAATGTGTTTCATCCAGGCTGGTCCCTCACCTTATGCATATGGCCCTGAGGCCACCAGCTGCTGCTGGGGTAGAGAGGCATATATGGGGGAATATACTTGCCATGACATACCAAATACAGTTGCCACAGCAGCAACCCTTTTTTTTTTTTTTTTTTCCCTCTTTCTTCCTCTAGGAATCTTGAATATGTTTAAATATTAAAGCTGGACACATCTCAGTGTATCCCCCGTGGAGTTTTTCTATTGAAAGCATCCGAAATCCAATAAAATTAACTGGTCCTTTTGATGTTTGCAAAGTGGCTGCTCACTGAGGTAGCTTGTCTGGGAGTCCAATATCAGACTCCTATAAAGATATCTACAGAGCATTTCCAATAGTGCTGATATTTGTAATCTCCTTGCTAGGTATCCCGTTCTGCTCACTAGCATATCCTTTATTTTAAAAAGGCTATTTTGGAAGGTTTGTTTGCTTTATTCCTACTGCAATGTAGCATTGATTTACCTTATGTCTTAGAGAAATCCCTCAATCAAAAAACCACTTTGAGTTTACAGAAATCTATTCAATTCCTAGGCAAAAATGTTGACAGTACTCTCTAAAACAGGGATCATTTCAAATTAGCTAAGGAGGGAAAGTGGTTGCTGTGTCAACAGGGTGAAAGCTCAGAAATTCTAGTATTTAGGGGTTTGCCTTGCTGCTCTATTCCCATCTCCTTACAAAAACAAATGGAGGACAACAGGCTCTCCAGGTACTTTTCATGACTGCAGACCTGAGCACATCTGAGAATAACAGCAACCCCCAAGACCTTTAGGATTAAGTTAACATGCAAAATAAGCTTATGTGCTTTGCTTTACAAAGCACACCATTTCCGTGCTCTCAAATCAAGGCTGGTAAAATACCAGGACAAACCCTCAGCTCCTGCAGAAATATTTATACCTCCATTTAATTTTCACATCAGGCACAAATGCTATTCATGAAGATTAAAAATAGGAGTCAGAAGACAATAGAGATCCTCAGCCAAATTAGTATTGTCTGTCAGAAAGAACTGACTCTTTCAGCAGCCACCACATTAACCATTGGCCTAAGTCAGTTTTCCATTGAGTAGCAGGCACTTTTCCAATTTTCTAATACATACTATTGCCTTGGCAAAGAATAAATGGGATCTGGTGCCAGGACACTTGTATCTAGAGCATACTTTGACTCCTTGCTGTATTTGCAGAAATTCCAGGTACACATCATTAATCACAAAGTCTGTCCTATTCTTGAATTATTTAATACAATATTGGAACAGTTCTGAATTATTTAAAGCAATATGTGAAAGGTTTTCTGTGATATACATGCAGAGATTATTAAGAACCTTGCTAAACAGATTTAAATTGCCAGAACCTAATATCAGCTCCCCATGTTCCACAGCCCTAACTCAAGGAGGGAAAGAAACTGCATACTTCTGTCCAATAGCCTCCTGATTTACCCAGAAATTTACTGCAACTGTTATAAATAAGTGAAATGATTTTAATCTATCTCATCATAAGATGCTCAAAACATGACAGGCAAAAAGAAAAGGCCCAATGCATCATAATTTGGTACTAGAGGAGAATGGACAAGCCAGAAGTTTTATCTGATCCTCCTGAATCTGTGAACCAGGCATAGAAATAACATGGAAACAGATTGTCTTCCAAAGTATTTTGATGTCTGCTTTTTTCCTGGAGACACCAGGAGTGACTGTTCCAATGAATCTGTGGTTGTTCTTCCAGATCCATTAAGAGTAGAAAACATTCCTTGGGTCTACCTGAGAAGTTCATTTGACTCCTTAGTCACACCCAGAATGGGTGGACCACTGCCAGGCTGCTCTTCCATGGGCACTGTGCACCCCAGCTGCAAAGTTCAGTCTCGTGAGCAGTCCTACAAAGCTACTACTTCTGCTGTACATGCAGGTGCTCTCAGATACTTTCTGAAAAGTTTTCTGTTGTGCTCTTGCAGTGTGCAACTCTGTTCAGACCACCAGATTATAAACACAAGGGGTGATAGATTCTCATCAGCACCCTGTTTCCATAAACAAGCTCAAGACTGGACTGCCCTGAATCCGTATAATAGATGAAGTTGGAGAGGTAGCCCAGACTACCTTCCCTGCCTCAAATCAGTCAGATGGCAAGATAGATGAGTGATGGTGTCTAGCCACACAGCAGATTTATCCCCTGGATATACTGTAATGCTCAGGCTACATCTGTGATTTCCCACCCAGAAACACCAGCTGGATCACCAGGAGATCAGTGCAAAGGGTGCAAGTAACAAAGCTGGGCAGCAAAATGTGACTTGAATGTAGCTTCATAAGTAGTTCAACCCACTCCTAAACAGTGGTTTAGATCCAGACTTTGCAGCCATGACCTTATTTTTGGGTGATGACTATGCTTTTCCACTGAAACGGTCCTGCTCTTCACACTCACCACAAAGGTGGGCTGGGAAAGATTCCTTTTACGTAAGAGAAGGGAGAAGCGGCAGCTGAGAAATTCTCAGCATCAAGAGAATAATTTCCTGCATCCTCGTCCTCCTCTTCCTCCTCTTCTGTTATACACTCATTTGCTAGGAAAGACAGGGACTAGCTCTTTAAAAGGCCCCTGACAACAACTGCATATAGAATTAGGACCCTATAGAAATGAATATGCCAGGTGACCCTAATCAGAGCTGTTGTCATTCAGGCTCATTAGCAGATACACTCAGGTTATTTTCTTGAAACTTTTCTTCCCAAACAAGCAGGTGGACTGAAACTTCCTATTGAATCTTCCCCTCAACTTGACAGAGAGAAGCTGAGATTCTCCTCCAGTCACAGGATTGAAGGAGCTGCAGCTTTATGTGCAAGTGTGCCTATCCATCCTTTAACTGGGCCCAATAGGGACATTTACATTAAGGAGTCATTTTCAATATGAATATTATTTTTCCTCTGTTTCTAAATAATTTATCTCTGCAAAAAGCCTGGTCAGTTTTCCCTGAAAAGTACATAGCATTTTCTCCATTGTTAAAATTTTGCAATTAAGTGGTGAAGAAGGGCAGAAGACGGATTACTGGCATGTATTTTTTTAGCCAAGTAATCACAATGGAAGCATTCACCTTTCCACTCATTTCAAGATAGCCATGAACTTATTATATAGCCAACTCTAACACACCACGATAATATACGGCAGTGAATCATCTTAGTTTATCCATTCAGCTTGCCCTGTGAGTTTACAAGGGCTTAAAATCTATTTGCTTTTCACCTCGTTTAGCCTTGATTTAAAGGTATGACAGCAAATAAGTGGATGCTATACTTCAATGTCTCTCTATATGGAGTAAAGAATGTCATACATTGTTGCTGATGTTTCTGCCCTAGTATGTAAATGGGGCTATGACTCCATGTGTACGAGGGACGAAGGCAAACGCACAGCTCTGTGCCTGAGCAGAAGGCAGGCACAAAACATTTGGGATTTTGCCCGCTCTGTGTCCAGTGGCTTGGTTACTGGAGAAATGAGGGTCAGGCAGTCCCACTGCACCTCCACCCTGAGTGCTTCTGGGACTGTGCAAGGTATCAGGAGGCCCTGCCTTGGCAGGAACTTGAATTTCTACACCTAGAAAAGGTAAAGAATTATTCCGGGATAGATGAGAGCATCTGGGGGACAGTACTTCTGCCCAGTTCTTTGTGCTTTCACTGGTTTGAAGCATGCCCATGTCTGATTATTTCTTTTAGAATGTCATATAGAATAACATGCTGTCCTTCCCTTTTATTCTCCCCCAATCTTTGCTGGCACTGAATCAGGTAGATTTTGCCCTGTACACTTTCCAGTAGTTCATTCAGCACCATATATTCTTTATTTCATGTACATCCAAAATTACATCATAAAAGTCAACCAACCAGTGCCTTGTCTATACTGAAGACAGTGTAATCACACCACAGGTACAGCTGGCTTGTATTTCTTTCTTTCCTTTTTCAGTTTTTCCCATAATGTTTAATTTAAACAATTTTAAAACCAGACGACAAGTTCAGTGGCTGTCACTTTATGTCTTGACTGTTGAAAAAGGGTTTTATGAATATATTATTTTTGTTTCATGGACATCCATTCTCATCACTTTATTCCTTTGAAATCAGTTTTGCGTTTGTAGAACTTAAGAGCTGTTGTCCTTAATCTTAACATCCTTATAAAGATTTTCAATCAGTCACTTATGTTAATCCAGAGCCCACAATATACACCATAAAATTGTTTTAAGGGCAATGTAGACTTTCAAAGGCAAACATGCTGCAAAATATTTTTAACTCATATTTTCCTCAACTTCTGGATAATTTAATTGTTTGCTTTTTTGAAAGAAATGCGTTTGGTTTTTTTTATGCAACATTATTTTTCCTGCAGAGTATTCTTTGAGGTACGCAAAAACAATAATACAGAGATACCCATCTTCTTGTGCCATTATCATGGTACTTCAAGACTTCTTTGAATTATTTGTGGTGCTGCAAGGATTAGAAGGCTCTCAATTTGTACAACAGGATCTTTCATTTAATTCAGACACAGCTACTGCTGTTTATTAAATGCTTTCAATAAGATGACACCATCACAAAGAAGCAAAATGCTGCCCAGTTCTTATTGTCACTGCAAATTTTACATCCTGCTGCAGCTCAGGGTCTGTTATCTTTTGCACCATTGCTTTCTTTGCTAAGTGAAATATTTAGGGTAAAATTCTGACATCTTAATCACATCCTGCAATAACTTCTTCCACTGAAATCAATAAGACTACTCAAAGGATGAAGAGTTGCATAATATGTTTGAGGTAGACAGAATCCAATCCCTTGGAATTTATCTGCATTTCTTTTTAGTCTGGTTGACAAAGCTGTTAGAACACCCATAAACCAGCACTCTGCTCCGGCCCACATGAAAATGCTGCTGTTACCAGGTGAGTGGGATTCAAAACAAAACTGTAGCCCCTCTAAAGTAAAAGATGGAGAAATAAAAGGGAAACAATTACAAAAGAGCCACTAATTTATTTATCAACAATCTGCAAAGTCCATATGAAGCAATTATTTTGTTGAAAAGCAAGGAAGGAAATTGCACTGAAGTAATTTCCACAGTGTCATTCAAAATGGAAAAAATTGCAAGGTTGGGAAGTCTGACAAAGTTATTGTGACCTGCAGCTTTTCTTTGATTCTTTATTAATAACAAAGGCATCTTAGGATAAATATTCTAACAGGCACATTTATATGTCTAAGCTGGGAAGCCACTGTAATGGTTTTGTCCAAAGCAAATGTGCCAAGCAAAGAGACTATGAATTGAGCCTGTATATACTGGCACTGCTGATGTCCCTCAAGGACCCTTCTTTGATTTTTACAACTATTTTCTCTGCTCTCATGCCTGAACAATTTTCTCCAACAAATCACGGTATTTCCTCTACAAGATGTTGTATCCTGAATCCAGCCAACCTTGCAGACCCCAGGTCCCAAGAGACCAGAAAACCAGAGTAGAGCTGCGGACTTCCCATGTGCCGCTCTTGGTGTATGTGTTCAAAGGCAATTGTAGGGATTTTTTACCCTTGTACCCTTTTCTCAGGTGAGCTGGAAGGGTAAAGAAAGTGGTTCAGAAACTTGAGCAGAGAGGAGATAAGACAGTCTGGTCTGGGGAGCTATGTGGTTCTGCTGACTTGAAGATGTGCTGAAAGAAATAAGCTATGGCTCTCCTAATTTTTATTTATTTATCTACATTATTTATTTGTTTAATTATCTATTTATTTATTACTATTTTAATGGGGACACATCACATTATTAATGTGGTGGGAGGTACAGCTTCCAAACTCCAGCAGATTGGGTGCAGGGTTGCAGGGTACTGGTCTCTGTTTTGCCATATGGACTTGCAGGTGGAAGAGCTACTGCAGACCTTGCGTGTACTCCTTTGGCAGAGTGAACAGGGATGTTTTAAATATTCAGAGCCATACAACATTTAGCCATCTCTCGTAACCTTAATCAGGCTAGATTTAGTCTACAGGAGGGGACTGGAGGAGCTCTGATGCCTTCTGACCAGGCTGATTACCCTGATAAACTCATACTTCCGACTTATCTGCCTGTTCTCCTCAGTGGTCTCATCTTAACACTTGGATTTAAAAGTTTGCTTTGTGCTAGTAAAGCCTCTGTTACAGCTGTCGTTGATGACTATGTCTGCTAAGCCTGGTTACGATATAAATAAATAATAGTGAGCAATGCGGATGTGGCTGAAGCCAAGAAAGCTGATGAAATTGGAAGGTTTTTGTGTTTAGGCATTAGCATGAGAAAGTTGGTGATGTGCCTCCAGTTGCTGTCATAGACTTCCAGAAACAGAGCTTGGGTTCCATGTGGCAGGATCCTGGGGACTGTAATTAAGATCAATGACTAATCATTTTAATGAATATGGCCCCATATCACAATGGGAAATTTTGCACATTGTGTCTCAGTGTTTCAGTTTCCTTTACAGAAAGCAGGGAAGGTAAAACTTCCTTTTTCCAGTTCTTTGTATCTTCTTCTCCAGTAAGCACGTTGGGGCCAGGACTGTGTTTGTTCAGCACCTACAATAGTAGTGACCTGGACTCAGATACAGTGTTTAAATGAAGTTGCAGTGCGAGTCATAACAACAGATTTGCTTTTCAACTTCTTGGTTATGCATTGCTATAACTTTAATACAAGCAAGCTATGTTATGGAAGTGGGGCTTCTGGTTTCGATCCGAATCCAAACATGCAGAGTCATGACAAGAACTTAATAACAAAGAACAGGTTAATTGAACTCTGGAACTGTTTTGACTAGCACTTGTTCAAGTTCTTAGCAATGCTTTTGTCAGTACTTTTTAACCTGGACTAATTCACCCATCCCTTTCTGGAAAATTTATTGTATTGTGTCATTCAGCATCAGAGAAAAGCAGTGTTTTTCATGATCTATACAGTAATCAGTGTTTTTACCAGTTTATCTTGTCTTTCACATAGCAAAGATGTGCATTCCCAAGGTGCCAGATGTTAACACCCCCAAATAGGTGAAATGTAGTAGAAAAGGATGTCATTTTGATGACTCTCTTTATAGCAAATTCCTACCAGTGCTCATTCGAGCATCTGGGATGACAGTAGTAAATAATGCTTAGTACTCCTATAGCATAGTACATGTTCAAAATGAAATTTTAGTAGTAGTAGGTTTAGCAATCTCTGAAAAAGTGAACATGTACCAAAGGGAGAGTTAACCCTTAACTGTAACAAAACCATAGCAAGCCAAGAAGTGTCCTCTGGGGAGTGACTCTTTCTCATTTAGAAAAATACTAAAAAATGCTTCCGTGAGTAGGTAAAATTAGACGTCTAAATGGACTCCAGGGAAATTATTGCTGGGGAAAAGTAACTGTTTAATTTCTCACTACAGATCAAATTTAACATCTGATTTGGGTAAATATCTAAATTCAAGAGAGACCTTGGTAATTAATAGTTATTTTACTTATCTGTGAGAATTAAGACACTTGCAATCCAACCTGACGTTACAGTGCCGTCAAGATACTAGAGAAGTGGAGGACTTCATAGTTTTCTCTTCCTGATATTTCAGAAAAGACAGATGTCAGACTGGAGGTGCCTTGGTCTGAAGGCCATATTCATAAGATGAGATCTAACACTGTAGTTTTTTAGAAAATACAGATAATATTTGAATCAATGTTGTTGTATGCCACCTAAAAATTAGAAAGAAAAAACCCATACCATCAATATTTTGGTTGCTTAAATGTGTTAGTATTCTGCCACAGTAAAGACCATTCACTTGTGTTCCCTAACCCCCTCCTCCTGGCACAGGATGCTGGATGCCAGACGCAAAGCCATTTCTCCCTACATTATGCAGTGCAAAAGTCTGGTCTAAAACCTACTCTCATAGAGAAAAATAAGTTGTAAACCAGTGGAATTAAACACAACATGTTAAATATACATTTTGGAACATAAGGGATGAAAAGATAAATATTAAAAGTCAGCCCAATAATAGCAATGCATAAGATATCTGATGATTCCCAGAGTATTTTTAGAAAGCAATGCATTGCTGCAGAGTGCGACTGAAATATCACCCAGTGAGACTCCAGCATAATTAAGCAATGATTAATCAATACTTAACTAAAGAAATTAAGCTCAGGAGAAACAATTAATTGAAGTTAAGTGAACTTTGACAGCTCATATTAAACTAAGGCTCTAATTAACAAAAGCATTGTGCATCCTCTAAATGGAGGGACGTGCAGGCTTTAGGTGCTGAGGATGGGGTGAGTGTTATTCTGCAGATTTCTTGATGATGAGGAATCACTGATGGAGAGCTTCATTTCAAGGCTTTGAAAGGAGAAACTGATTTTTCTTCAGGTGTCCAAGATGCTATTTGATGACTTGAATCTAAGCTCTGGCACTGAAGGTGGCTATCTGGAGCAATAAATGCAGTGTCTCCTGGTAGAGTTGCAGCCTGGCCCCATGTATACATGGCTTGTATAATGTAGGACCAAGCTGCTGCATGAGGTGGGGGGGGAACTGCCTTAAGCCTGTGCCATTGCCAGACTCCACAGTGCCTTGGCCTTTTGTATCACTGAAGGTCTTTCAAGCTCCACAGCCCAATTTCCCCTCACAGCCCTGCGCCCTTCCCCGGCTGCTGGAGCAGCATTTCCCAGAGCCTCTGGGATATATTTTACCCTCTTGTTCTCACACTCTTGTTTGCTTTGCCTCCCCAAGCCCCTACAGTGATTTTGTGGTGGTTTCTCATGGCAAGATGAATGCCGCCAGTGTGAGACTCACCTCTTCTTTCCCCCTTTTCTAACATTGTGGTTGCAGCTCCTGGTTCATGTTCAGGGACCCAGTGACCCACCTGGAGCAGGGAACAGCAGGCAACGCCTGCCCTGAGCTGAGCGTGACCAGTCAGCATGAACAGCTTCCTATGCAGGAGCTGCCAAGGGGAAGTGTGTGGGGTGTCCATGCACCAACGGCCCCAGCGCAGGACACAGCTGAGCCCCTCAGCCAAGCTGGGGGCGCCCAGGGGAAACCAGGTTTCAGCAAGGGCCACAGGTGGCCCAGGCAGAGGAGGAGGAAGCCAAGGAGGGAGCAGCAGCAGAGGGACCCCGAGGCCGGAGGACGAGGAGGGCAGGAGGTGCTGCAGGCCCGGAGCAGGGATCCCCTGCAGCCCTGGAGAGACCCCGCGGGAGCAGAGACCCACCCTGCAGCCCGGGGAGGGCCCCACGCCGCAGCGGGGGGATATTTCCTGCAGGAGCTGCGGCCGTGGAGAGCCCAGGTGGGAGCAGGTTGTCCCTGAAGGACTGCAGCCCGGGGAAGGGCCCGGCTGGAGCAGGGAGACGGGGCAGGAGGGAGGAGCGGCCCAGAGGGCTGCGAGGGACCGACTGTAACAGTTTTCTTTTTCCCCTTTCTTCTCTACTCTTATGCTTCAACATTTCCCCAAAACTAACTTTCACTTTTAGGATTGATAAATGCCATCAGCTATGGACCCAACTAATAAACTTTCATGCATGTGAACGTCTCTCAATAATTTTTGTGTAAATCTTTTTATCATGAAACCCCAGAGTTGGGATAGCAGGTCTAACCTTCATGAAAAGGTTGATTTATTATCTGGGAGACAAACCTGGTGGAGGGGAGGAGAAGAATGCAGGGAAGAGCTCTAAGCTACCACTGTTATCTCTTGGCTCTCAGGAACTGAAACATCACTGGTTCTGTTTAAAGTAGCCAAGCCATGTCCATCAAACTCAGACACGGATTTTGGGCTCTGGACCCAACTCCATCAGTCCAAACAGTAGGCCTTTTTCTAACCCGTTTCATTGTTAGTGAAGCATAGCAGGGAATGATCACATAAGCAGTTTATCAGGCAGGAGGAATGCTCGGAGGCTGGTATCTCTCCACTTGGGGCTGAGTTGCAGGCATTTGTCTCTTCCACCTGCCCAGTCCCAAGAGGATGTGAGTCTACAACCTTGAAAGCCACCCCTGACACCTAATACCATGATAGCTAGGAAGAGGAGTCACACAGAGCATTATATGGCAGGACTCCTCAAGGTAACCTGCAACACAGGGATACATCCTTGGGCTCTTGGAAGGGACAGGAATGGGGATTAGAGCCTGATCTCAGTCCCTCTCAGCTAAGGGGACTATTCCTCTAGAGAACGGGATCTTTCCTTGCTGTTTTTTTGAGGCACTGGAGAGTGGCAAAAGTCTGAGATGATGAAAAAAAACCCCACAACAAACAAACAAAAAGAGATGGTTGGCTAGTGGCTTAATTGCTCTGTTAATTGCTTTGCCTCTGGTGCTCCCATCCCTGAGGAGAAGGGGCCTGAGGGTTATCCCAGCTGGTGCTAGTTCCCCTCAATGATAAGCAATTATCTCCCAGGCAGTGACTGCCAAATGGGGATGTCACAAGCTAGCTCCATTCAAAATGATGGATGGGCACAAAGCTGAACTTCATCCCTGGAATTAGCACTCAAATTAGGAGCTGACGTGCCCTGATCTGTATGGATTGGTCCTGACTTTGCAACAGTGTTAATGCTGAGGACTACCATGCTAAAGGTTCTGGTCTTGAACCCAGGTCTACTCCTGGAGTTCATCTGAAAACCCTTGTTGGACATGTACAGGTCTGATTTTCCTCTTGTTGAGGCCTCTGCAAGATTGCTGTGGTCACGGAAGTATTCTAGATGCTTGACGTGGAGTTGGCAGCATTTCTCCACTCCCGTTAACCAAACCTGGGCTAATCTGATCCAGTGGGATGGAGGAGCACTTGGAGACAGGTTACACAGGGTTGGTGGAGGTAAGGTAGTGGTCTGCTGCTTTGAAGCCACAAAGAAGGAAGAGCAAGCTGAGAACTTGCCCTTACTCTTTGAGTAGCTATACAGCAATATCTTGGAGCTCCAGCTGTGCCAGGGTCCCTGTTCTGGGGAGTACATGCAACTGTGAGGGAAGGAAAAGGTCTACCCTGCAGGAAATTCCAAATCCTAATGAGGCAGAAGAAGAAAGCGAAGCAAAACAAACCAAATCCCCAGCCCCAGAAGTGCAAGGGGTGAAGTGACTTGCCTGTGGACACACAGTAAAGCAGGAGCAGGGTGAGGAAGCACACCCTGTGCTATTCCCATTAAAGCACGCTGCCTCTCCATTAAGAGTGCCTGACCAGGTGTATGATGTGTAAAGTGCATGTGGGTAAGTTTTCCCAAGCAGCTATATAAAAGCGCATTATTGCTGTGCTCCTGCCTGCCATATTTCCTCTTCTTTATTCACCAAGTGGTGGGAACTGTCTCTGGCTCATCAATTAAACCCAAGGGTGATGATTTCCAGAGGTATTGCTACTTGGTGAAAGAAATTCATCCTTAGGCTAAAGGACAAAGCACAAGGCCTAAGTGTTATTTAAATGGCTCATAAAGCATGTGCTGGCTCTTTAGCCAGAGTGAAAATCACCCTTTGCTAACATAGGAAATATCCTGCTTTCCTCTGCCTTCCCCAGTCTTTTCATGATGATGAATCTCTTTCCTCTTGCTCCCCATTATTTCTGTAAATGAGAATATGCCGTAACATTGCTGAGGTTGGTCTAATTAAATCAGCTCTTTCTTATCTCATTGATCTGCATTTTAAAGCTGAGCTGATTAAGGAGGGGAGACTATTTGATTAGAAATATGTTTTTGCCAGTTAGTTACAACAAAAGGTAGATTACAGTAGAGCAGAGGAGCTGAACTCACATGGCTACTGTTCTTCCTGGTTGTTAAAAGGAAAGAAAAATATTGTGAAAAAACAAACCCCAAGATGCATTTCTTACTCATATTTTTTCACAGCAAATGCAATACCTTTATCTTCTGGGAAAATTTAATAGAAGACACATGAAACTATTATGCAGAGAAAACATTTTCATAGGCTGTGCAATGCTATGAACAGTGCTTTACCTAACATCAGGCAGAAAGCACAGTAAAAGAGCAATTGCTTCCTCATTTTATGGGTGGTATCAGCAGTCATTCAACACTCAGGACCAAACCCTCACCTGGGCTGGCAGCCAGAGCAAAGGCTCAAAGCAGGGCCCCAGGCTGGTCCTCTGTGTGGGCAAATCGCTCAACTGTCATGCTGTTTTTGTGGCATTTCCAACTGGCATGTCTGTCTATATTAATAGAGAAAATATTATGCCTGGTGTGACTACCTGACAAAGTCCTTTGTTCAGGTCCTTCGTTAAGCAAACTTTTTTGATAGCTCCAAGGATGCCTCATCCTCAGATCAGAGAGGGCTTTCTCAGGGGAAGGGGAGGTAGGGAAAAAGATAGAGGGTAGAAACTCCCAACTTCATTTCTCTTCCTCTTTGAGTTTTCCAGGAAGCCTCAGTGCCATATTTTGCACCACAAATTTGAAGATGGCAAGGAAACCAGTGTTCCTGTGACCTCCTGTGTTGGGCCACCATGCAGCCATCAGAATAGCTCCTAATTTCTCTTCAGTAGGGTTGGGTCTGAACCAGTGACTTTATTTTTGCGTACCACTGTTGAACCATACTAGGAGATGCAGCAGAGCATCTTAGATGTCCCTCCTCCAGACCACTTCAGAGTGATGCTGTGCTTCACTTCTCAGTGGCTGTAGGGAGGTTCCTCCTCTCTGTCACCTTTGTACCCGTACATCATCATACACACTGCTCAGTTACTCCTCTTCACCATTTCATCTCAGGCTTGACGCATGGTCCTGACCTGAACTAAAATGGTAACTAGTAGAAGCAGTTTGTTCCCTTCGTTCCCTGCAGCTGGCGCCTGATGATGCCATCTAGCGATTCATTTTTTCAGTGGCTTAAATGGCTTCTTTGGAAAAGTGTGTTGTAAGTGGGTGTCAGGATACTTACATTCATCGCTTGGCTCTAAGATCAAGAAATCAGAACAGGAGATACAGACAGCAGAGAGATTCCCATAGATCTGGCATGAATGTCTGGAAAAGCAGCATAGCTGTGACAAAACATAGGCTAGGAGAAAAGAGCCATGAGTTTTACTCCTGGAGTAATACTATGCAATATTTTGCTTTATTAATTAAATGTAATAAGTAAATAGAGAGGAGCAGAAGACTAAAGAAATTTTTAATTTCAGCTCAGTGAAGGAGGAGACCATGGTTAGGAATAAGATACAGACAGCAACATTAACTGTTGTGCCTAGATCAGCCCAGTGCTCTTTTCTGAATACTAAAAACAACTGCAGGAATGAGTTTCTCCCTCTAGTTGCACCCATCCCTTCCCCCATTTTACTTGAAATATTCGTGTGAGGGGATTTCAAATACGCAAATGTGGAGGAACTCTAGCAAGTTTCATGCTTTCTACTCAAGGGCAGTAATAGATGAGGATGACAGGCATTAGCAAAAGCAGCACCCTAGCCATGTATGTCCAGAAACAGCTTTATACCTAGTCCTTAAATGTTGATCAAAATATATTGAAAACTAACCTGTGCATAAAGTCTAACCACCAAACAAAATACAGAGTGAGAATGGTCAGCTCAACTGGCATGGGATTTCTGAAATGTCTGATCTGGAGAGAAACAAAACAAAATGCTATCAGTTCATGGCTTATCATTTTTCATTAGTGTCACAAGTGAGGTGGTACAAGAGTTTATTTATTTATTGTGAAGAAATACAGATATTTATCCTTAAATGAGAATTAAAGAAACTGTCTGCAAGAGATTAATCACAGTATGCCATCATGAGATTTGATAAGCATGAGATGCATGTAGAAATTATTTTTCTATTTTTTTTTTTTTTTTTTTTTTGCAGTGGCTGTATTTGCCTGTGTTACTGCTCAGAGCAATAATAACAGCTCTAGTGGCATTGCTACTGAAATCTATGAAGTTTCCTTTGAACCAAAAGAATCCTTCAAGGAATGGCAAAGATGAAGAAGGTGACTCCAAAGCTAGCAAGTCTCCTTCCAGAAGACTGTGATTGCTGTCAGTAAGTTAGAAGGGACTGAATGTGCTTAGTCCTTTAAAGAGGTAGATTACATGTAGTTTGTTTTGGTTTTATGTGTTAGGCAATGAGAGTTGCAAAGAAAGTGGTCAGAACACAGGTTTCAGAATTTACCCTCAGATGTGCATTTGCTTTCTTCATGTAAAGTGAGCAAGACTTTGCATTTTTGGATAGCCGTCCACCACTGGAGGTACATCAATTAAAATATTTATCAAAATGCTGATTCATCCTTGAAGCCAATATCTAATCACCTAGCTGAGCTTTCCTTGTTAGATGCCAATTCCACATGGAATTTAATTTATAAGTAAACAATTATTCATTTTATTAACTATATGACAGCAGAATTGATCCCGTTTCAAATCTCCTTAAGTTTCTCTTTAATAGATGAATGCAGCAGTCTACAATGATGGCCTCTGTTAAACACAAATTAAAGGTTTATTTATGATATTCAGTTCTTATATTTTTCCAAATAGGAGGTTAACTTCTAACCCCAAGGAGCCAAACAGTGTACTCTGGGCTAGGTTTGAGCTAATATTTCATTTAAAAGACCTGTTTTAAGAACATTTGTACTTTGATTCATTAGTTTCCTTTGTAAGGCAATATAGGAGAGACACTGCAATGGTGAAAATAATAGTGTCTGAGTAATACTGGGGGTGGAGTTAACAGTGTGTATTGAGGAGGCATTTGAGTGAAACTGTGTTGCCAAGTTTGCATTTTTGCATTTTTTTTATTATAGTGATTAATGGAAATAGTTGTTCTTCTGAATTCAAGGTTGTTATTTTGCCCAGGTTTATAAAGTCTGTTCAACAGGAAATGCGTATACATGTTTGTGTATAAGTGAGGAGGCCGCTAGCCAATTGCTTTCCTTAAATGTGATTGAACGTAGTGTGGCATTTCTAAGGAATTCTTTTCCTAAAGAAGATTTTGGCCAGGAGCTCTTAGGAAAAAATATCTACTTAAGGTTATTGTCCATGATTTCCGGGCCTGTGGATATTCTTTGCTGAAGGTTCAGGAATTGAATGTAAGCTAGAGTTTATGAAGTTAAAGTTTCTTGACTAATGAGTGCTGGATGCTCACTCAGATTTCAAGCAAAGCAAAGAACAGGAGAGAAAGGAATCCCCCCCCCCCCCGCCCCTTTTTCTTTGTATCCTTCAGGGGTTAAAAAAAAATACTCCAGTCTGAGGAACTGAACTTTGAGCAGGACTTAATAAAACTGAGAGGTCACTTCCAACCTATATTTTTCTATTATCTTTAATCTATTTTGAGAAAGTATTTTTGTCATGAGAAGAAGTGTAAATAAACCCAGAATACCCTGTCATAATTTGGCGAGGGCTGTTTTGGATAGAAGAGGCCCAGGCAAAATGAAACTCTGAATGTGAGTTTTCCATGTCACAGGTTAACAGCTGTTTTCACCCCCACACATACACTTCCCACCTGTTTTCCCCACAAAAAGATCCAGAACTGACAAATGAAGATTTCTAAATAAGAATATACTTTGAAAAAAATAATCCCACAGAGGTCTGTTATAGTGATGCTCTATGCAATATTTTTTCTCTGTCTCGTCTCTAAGAAAGTTCAAAAGTATATTTCTTCCCTTTTTTTTTTTTTTTTTGTTTTGTTGTTTTAGCAAAGTATCAATTGTTTTAAAAATCTCCAGAGGTTGTAGCAGAGGAGCCATGCCTATGTGTTTTTCTCCCTGTAATATGGGATTCCTGTCTCAAGTCTCCTCTCCATCTAGTTGACACCCAGACACAGTCTGGGAAACTCAATTTATTGAGCCCTATTCATCCCAAAACTGTGTACAGAATAGACCTTAGCAGCAGCAATTTGTGTATTTGAAGGCAGGTCACTTGCAGAAGCACAGGACTCAGCAGAGCAGAATTTTCTTTCTCAGACCCCTTCCTCAGGTCTTGCTTGCACCATGTCATGCAATGAAGAGGAATAACTGTGTCTTTGACAGGCTCCATGCATAGAGAAGTTACCCACAGAGAAGCTGAGACTTCATACCATCCATGGCTGCTGGATAGACATGTCTGTGTGCCTACTCATCTGTGTCTTCAGCAAATTTCTCCTAGATGGATGTACTCATTTTCATGAATGAGATATCATGGTCAAGCTCAGGAAATGGAGGCAATGCTGCACTGTTTCAAAAGTCTCCCTGATCAATGTAAAAGAGAACTACCTTGGAGGTGCTCGTAACCAATAAGGCATTATCATACACACTAGAGCTATGGCGTTTTGCTGGGGCATTCTACGAACAGTCGTGTCTGCCGCACTGTGTCTGGAGAGTGCCTGAGCTCTCAGCAGGTGCCTGCATGAGCCCAGTTACCTCCCAGACATGCAAGAGTGGGCTCACGCCTCATGGGAAAATGCAGCATTGCAATGCAGGCTAGTGCCCTTTCCTACTGAAGGACCTCCAGCAACTGAAGATCAGGTTCCACTTTGTCCCCATCCTTGCGCATGTGCTGTCTTCTACCTTTGCCTTGAGTAAGCCTCTTGTTAGGAGAGCTTTTCATATTTGAGTGAGCTGATCGAGCCAGTCTGAGATACAGAAAGCAAACAGTGATTATATCTCAGGAGCCTCTTTCAAGGCTACAGGATGAACAAACTGTGGTAGCAAGCAAAGAAAAAATTATCATGCATGTTTCCCTAACCTCAAATCCCTCCTGACTGTCTATCTCAGGGCCAATACCTGTAAGGAACAGCTAGTAATGACAAATGGTTATGAGAAACTGGAACTTGCATTTTTTCCCTTTAACATATTTAATTCTTAAATTGATTTCAGATGAGAACGAATATTTAAGATGTCTCATTGAAACAGGAGATGATGTTTTTCAGTTTAGCAAATCTTCCTTGAAGGGCTGTATGAGAATTAAAAGTTAATACTACTCTTTTTAAATGTATGGTCTCATTACTACCAATCCTACCGTAACTGAAATATCACACATTTTACATTCACTGGGATAACATACAGCACAACAATTTGTGGCTGCTTTAACAACCTAAGAAACTCAAATTGCAAAAATCAGCAGCTAACACTGCACACCAGATAAAATAAGCAATAAATCCAGAGTGAAAACATTTAAATGGCAGGCAAAGCACACTGTAAAAAAAAAAAAAAAAACCTCTGTGGGAATAAAAGAAAAGTCTTTGAACTCCTGTGAGTGATAACGGGTTTTAAAGTCTTAATGCTGATACCCTGGCTAATAGGGCAACAGCCCTTAAAAGCATAGATCAGCTTTCCACCTGCGTAACATAATGTGTCCAGCCAATTCTTGTCCTTTATTTTCCCAGTGTTGTAAAGCTGATGAGGAACAGAAGCTGATTGAAGACTGTAGCGCCCAGTTTTTCAAAGACCAAATGTTATTTAATGTTCAGCTGGAAATCTGTGTGTGGATTTAAGCCTGGGCTGGTACTTTAATAATTGCTCTGGTTGTTACGTTTGCCCAGAAGGAGGTCAATCCAAAGGTTGTATTAGACTCCAAAGTCAATTAGAGTAGCATTAGAGCAGATTTTGTTTATCATTGTAGTTATAAAAAGTATTTTTTTGTTTTTTCTCCAGCCTGTTGGGCTATCTAAAGTATGACAAGGGGTATTACTTAACAACAGCCAGAGGCCTTTGAGGAAACAAAGGCTGACTGATTAGGCTTAATTTGTCATTTTCTGATGAATTCTTTTGAACAAAAAGTAAATCAGGCATGTGGTTAATGATAGTTTTGAAGGACACAGTGGGAAAATATGGGGAAAGTTATAATTTTGTTAGGGTTATAGATTCAAAAATAGGAGATTGGAAATCAGCTAGAGGGGTGGGTAGAGGGTGCTTTAAAAATAATACAAACGCTATAAAATAAGCCACGCTTGCTTTGTTTTTTATAAGGCATCTTTATATATACAGTAATGAAAAATCCTGCTTCAACTTGTTTAGGAAATAGTAAAATCAGGTGTGAAATGTGTTTTGTGTTCTATGAAAATCTGAAGTTCTAACAATTGACCTCATTAAGACAAAATTAACAATGTGCAAAATTTCACACAAAAAATACAGAGGAAAACCCAGACAAAAATAGGGTTTCCCTCAGAAATAGGAAGCCTAGGTTAGAATTACCAGCTTTATCTTCAGAAGGACTGGGACTCCCCAGATCAGAGCAATTTTTCCTACTATATTCTTCAAAGAAACCTGATCGTTGCCATCACAGGCTTTTGATATTGACTAATTATAATTTTCCAATGAAATACAGTTTTGCTTCTTGCCTGTGTTGAGCCTGATCAGGGTGGCAGGAGGTGTGAGTAATGGTAACATGCCATGACCACAGTAACCCTCATGAGGATACTGAGAGTGTCGTACAAATTAACCAACATCCTCTGATCATATGGAAGTGTCAGGTATGCTGAGTTCAAAGTAGGTTGGAATATCATACAAGGAAACAGAAACAATCATAAGTGCTGGAGAAGCAGCCATGGGATGAAATTCAGCAGTTCAAAATGCAAAGTCACACACTTTGGGCCAATAAGGATTTCAGCAAAGGCTGAGGACGTGACTCGGCAGGAGAAAGAGGCAGACATAGCGACTGATCACATGAGTCAAAACATAAGTCTGTGTTGTATCAGGGAAGATATTTTCACTGGGGAAGAGTGAAGAATTTTATAGCCTTGTACTAGACTCTGTGAAAATTCATCTGGAATACTGACTGCCATGCTAGTTATGCTTCTGCAAGAATCATACACTCAAACTGGGTAAGATTCAGTGAAAAACTATTAGTTATGGTAAGAAAAGCCATAAAGAATTAGACTAAAGGCATATGCAGTGCAATAGCCTATCTCTGATGGTGACCAAGAGTAAAAGCTTAACAAAGAGTGTAAGATAGTATAAGCATGTGTAATAGTTCCCCAAAACACTGTCAGTCTTCAAAAATTTCAATTTAAAGGCTTCCTGAGCAAGAGGCATTATCTTGGTATTTAATATCTTCAGATGACTTTTTCCTCTACTGGATTTCCTCCCATACCTTCTTTTGCTCACTTTGCTTGCAGTTTGCTTTCTGAATCAATTTGAACTTTCAGCTTCTCTGTGACAGCAGGGACTGCTGCAGTCACAAGATGTGGGAAAACCATCACTTTTTGCTTCTTTAGGAATTGATCCTTGGTATTTCCTCTAATGTCACTAATTCTTGTTTTTAAGAAGACAATGAATAATCATTCCCTGTTCATTACTTTTTCCTTAACAGTGATCTGGGAAATGGAAGTGCCTGTCTTACACCAAGACAGCTTAGCTTGTTAATTTTAACCCAATTAAGGATGAAAGAACATGACTGCAATCTATAAATGGGCACTGGGCTACACAGTGGTGAAGAGCAAGAGTGGTTTCAGCTAAAGAAAAATTTTGTTCGGAGAACAAAAGAATATTGAGAATGAATAAATTTAAATTGAAAAGTAGAATAAAGTTTTTAGCCATGAGGATAGTGAGACTCTGGGGTAGTCTGGTCATGGGTTGACTTCGACTGAGCTGTAATTGTACAACTAGATCCATTCCTTTTGAAGAAAACACTTCTTGCTAGGAGCCTAGGAGATCAGTTGCATGAGGTGTGTTAAATTTGCACAAATGGAAATGGCTTGGCTAGCATCACTTCAGGTTGCCTTTCAGTCTCTTGTCTGAATAGTTGTGACCCATTTATAAGAGGATCAGTCATGGCCTTCTATTCATGTCTGCAGAGGTACCTGAATGAATGACCCAGATGCTTTAATCACTCAGACACCCCCCTCCTTGGGGGGACTGGAGAGAATCCTGAATGATTTAAAGATAGAGTATACAATTAATTAATGAGTGAAGTCACATCGCATGGTACAGGACCCTACTTGATGAGTTGGGAAGGCTCTTCCCATTCCCTGCCCTATTTTGGGGAACGAAAATGTAGTTTTAAGTACCCACTCAATTCCTGTCACTGCAGGACTGTAATTTAACACTGTATCTCCCCCCACAATGTTTTATCCCCTTTAGCTCTAAAACCTCCTCTGATGGAGTTCTGTTCCAACACTTACCCCAGAGGACTCTGCTCTCCCATCTAATAAATTTCACAGTTAGGAAGCTTGCTTTGATGCTTTGTCACTCACAGCCACATAAGAATGTATAAGGAGCTGGCTTCAGACGTCAGAGATGAAGGGTACTTATGTACATGGGAACAGTCCCGAAAGGAGTGAGATGAAGGACTACTGCAAATATCAGCAGCATGGTTACCTTTGCTCACCTTATATAGCAGGGATCTAACAAGAAATGCGAAGGTGTGAATTTCAGCACTTAAGAAAATGCCAGATTTACAGCCTTAAATAGCAAAGTCTTCTGCCTTTCCACAAAACAAATATAGCAGGATGTCCACTGTGAGAGTTTTCTCACAAGTAGGCGTCAGCCTGAGGGTGAAAAATGGTGAATAAACACCCAAAGTGGGGAAGAAGTAGTCTTCTGTCCTCTGACCGACAGAAATTGAATCAGGGTCACCAGTCTATTGCACTGTTGACGTTTGACACGGATCAAATGAAAACACTTGGTTGTTATTGATATGGGTTCATTTTAACATGGCAATGGAAGATTTCCTTTCCAATTACCAGTCACCGAAATCACCCTGTCACCTGTCAGTGGCTTTAAAAACAATGTCATGGAAGGTGATTTGGGCTGGGATGTCATCTATAAAATATTTATTATAATGAGATATATGGGTTTCAGTCACTTAGTGCATCTTGCAGTAGCTGCTAGATGGGTTAAAGACCAAATTACTCAATCCTAATGGCATACACAGTTCTTGCACAGTATTTTTATTGCTAATTACTTGGTGGCATTATATTCGCATAAAATAAGACCAATATGGACATGACTTTTTGGGCAGCCAGTTTGGACCTCTCCTGTGTAGCTCTTTACCTTGTCAGCGGAGGTGAATCACTAGTTGAAGCAAGATCCAAGCTGAAGCTGGTGTGTTTAATTACCCTTGAAAAATTGAAAGGTCAAAATAGGACAGGACTAACAAAGTCAATTCAGCCTCTGGACAGAGTCCAAGCTTCAGTCCTAACTGTCATCTCCTTGTTTCTTCTGTTGGAGGAGTATACCTTTAAGTGTAGTTGTGAGGACATATTCACACTGCACAGGTCTGTAGTCCTTTCTCTCTTTTTCTCCTCCTCTCCTTTTTAATCTCCTTCTTTCCCTCTTCCCCTGTTCCCTCTTTCTTCCTCCCCCTCCCCCTTCTCTCTCTCTCTCCTTTTCTCTCCCGCTCTCTTTTTACTTCCATGTGAGAACTTAGAATATTATTCTATTCTATTCTATTCTATTCTATTCTATTCTATTCTATTCTATTCTATTCTATTCTATTCTATTCTATTCTATTCTATTCTATTCATTTCCTACCTATTTTCTATCTCTACTATTTTTCTGACAGGACCAGTGTCAGGGTCCAAAGTGGGTTGGCTGCTCTTTGGGGCTGGGGGCCATGGGAGCTCTGCAGGGCAGCAGGGCAGGACCTCACAGCCAGGGCTTATCCCACCAGCTAGGAGCGGGGCAGGCTTGGGGAGCAGCCAGGGGAAGCCCCAGCCCCGAGCATCGAGCATCTCCCTGGGGATGAGAACGGGCCAAGTCCAGGCTGGGATGTCAGCCTGTGGGTGGGGGGGGTCAGGATCAGGCACAGTGAGGGGATCCAGGGTGAGACACAGCCTGACATACCCAGGCAGGGCCATGGGCTGGTGCTGAGCTGGCCCCCAGACCCAGCAGCCAGACCCCCTAGTGTGGGGGGCTCTTATAGCTCTGCCACATATTAATCACGCAGATATTATGTATGGACACACACATATGTAAAATCTATGCATCATAACACTTTCTGTATGCACATCTGGTGCATAAATATACACACAGAGAGAGGCACATTGATGGAATCAATTAAAAGCGCTCTCTGCGACACTCAAGTTTTGCTGATCGTTAGTCACAGATGTCTGATATCTTTTTATCTCAAGTCAGAGATTCTCAGTCTCCTTTATAGCAATCAATACACTGGGATGGTCTCACAAAGTCCGTGGATTTTTATTCCAAAGATCTGACAGGACAATAACCATATGATTCTGTCCCATGTAAGAGGCTTTGGGTAATGCATGTGCAAGACTGCTTGTATTATATCTATAATTCATTTGCAGCTCGATCTCTTGGGGGAGCAGGGGGAATCAAGGCAGCTGTTTAACAACCCACAGGTACAACAGAAAGTAAAGGGAGCTACAATTCATCTGAAACATCATGTAAAGATTGTGCTCACTGGGCCAGGGAATCTGGACTAACATTACTATTTTTGTGAGAAGTGTTGGGGGATTTTTAATGACTATAAGATCCTTGACTTTACAGCTCAGTCAGAAATACAATAGCCATAATAACATACTGTAGTGAGAGTATTCTTACAACTACAAAGTTTTAAAGGATGTACAAAAGGAAAAGTTAGTGTAGAGAAGTAATACCATTTATTAGACCAACAGAGACACCTGGAAAAAAGCAGACAAGCTTTCATGCACAAGGCCTTTCTGCAATTCTTGAACAAAGAAAATAGATGTGAAGCTAAGTAGGGCAAGGTGTAATTGCTCTGAGTTTAGCATTATCCTGTTAATTGTTTGAGAGAAAAGGTGCCTGATGAAAGTGAGCTCCTATGGGACAGAGAGGGACAGGTTATTACTGCCCCGGTAACCGTGTGGGAAGCAGGATGTGGTACACGTGGAAAATGGCAGTGCTGAACCATGTCCAGCAAGTGAATACAGAGGTTAGCTCAAATTAAGAGATTTCTGCAACACGTTGCCCCACTCGCTCTTTTCTGACTCTGCATCCCCTAATTCCCACAGATACAGCCCTTTGGGTGGACAGGCTGTTTCTTTTTTCTTTCTTTTTTTTTTTTTTTTTTTGTTTTGTTTTTAAATACTGATCTTTTCAGCCTTTCAGTTCATGATCAGAGAGGAGAAATTACCAGCTTTAAGTAGCAAGATACTGTGCCACTTCTACATGGAGTGAGGATTGCTGCATCTATGGATACAGTCAACAAATCATTCAATTTTTCTATTGTCAGCAACATTAGAACCCACTCGAGGGAGCTGGGAAATCAATTGTACTGAGGTTCAACTCCTTCAAACAAAATTAATAAAAAAAGAAAGATTGTAAGGATAAATTTTGATGGACTGTTCCAAGATTATTTGTCCTCTCCCCTTAATCAAGACTGGCAAACATTCCTTAAAAACGACACATGTTTTTGAGTGATAAATATTTAGAATGGACAGAAAAAGCTACAAGGAAATGTTTCTTAGCATTCTGTCATACTAAAAATCCACAAAATAACTGGAATGTGGTGACAAAGGCCAGAAAAGATTTAATAAAATAGAAGGGTCTGAGAAACCAACTTCTCAGTGAATTTTTTTTTTTTTTTCATACAACTGAGTTAGTCAGTCTTAGGATTGCTTTGTACAGCTATAATCAGAGAAAACTGCTGTTATCCAATAGGACCCCTTTTGCTTTTATTGCTTCTTTAAAAACAAACAAGTAAACAAATAAACTCAAAGTGTTTTGAAGATGACATGGAACAAAAACTATCAAAGTTTTATGTATCAGACTTCAGATGAAGCATATATGGTCCTTTGAGTGGTAGATTCTTTTCTTGTCTTCAGCAGACACTGACCCAAGGCTGCAAGTTTTTCTGAAAGACATGCTTAGGTTCATCAATGCCCATCTCCTGCTCTATTGGCTAGGTGTCCTCTTCTGGAAGTGAAGGGGGGCCAAATCAATGTCTCCTCCTCTGCTTCATGGCTGCGTGGGAGTATACTCACACCAGAGATGTGGTGTGTGCCTGTGGCATGCAGAGAATCCAGCACATCCTTAATGTGTGACTAGTTGGTGTGCCATTTTCTGGATACACATGGGTAGACAGCAGTTGGGCACATCCTTGCATGCTCCCTGCCCGAGACTCAGGGAACTGCAGGATGGGGGTGGGGTTGTCAGGAAGATGCTGCTCCTTCCAGAGCTATCCATACAGAATAGGACACACAGAAAACAACTGCAGGTCTGGTGGATGAGTTCAATGTGAATCTGCAACGTGTCCTTGCAGCAAAAGCCAGATGCACAGAGAGCAAGAATGTACCAGTAGGTCAAGGGAAAGGTTATTCTCTCCTATTTGGCACTTGTGAGACAGCATTGCGAGTCCAGTATGGACAAGGGCACAGGCACAAAAAAGGCACTGACATACTGGGAGGAGTCTAGCAGAGGGGTATCATGTGGGTCAGCGGCAGGGGCACAGGACATGGTAGGATAGGCTGAGAGAAGTGGGTTTGTTCAGCCTGGGGAAGGGAAGGCTATCTAACTATGTAATGGGAGAGGGTGTAGAGAGACACAGCCAGACTTAAAGATGCACAGCAATAGAAGAAAAGGGAACAAATTCTCCTTGAAACACAGGAAGTGTTGTCTCAATGTAAGGGGGAAAAAAAATCACTATGGGAGTGGTCAAATGGGGTCCCAAAAATACAGTGGGATCTCCATCCTTTGAGATATCCAGAACTCAACTGAACAAGGCCTGGAGTAATCTGCTCTTCCTGGACTTTCTTTGCACAGGAGGTTGGACTAGAAACCTCCAGAGGTCCCTTCCAAACTGATTTTTTCTGCAATCCTGTGATACAGCCCTCTCCCAAGTACCGGCTGACACTTCTAAAGATCCACCTGTGGACTTCTTCCTAACTGCAATTTTTTCTGGATGTCAGTGTTTTTGCCATATGACAGGAGAAGGAAGAATGGTGGACACAGGCAGGGTGCACTTCCAGAAATGAATCTCATATCTGCAGCTTGCTCCCTGTGCATATCGAGGGACACCTGGTGAAAGCTGGTAGCTAAGAGGGAGTCATAGCATGGACCTGGTTGAACCATGAGATATTGAGTTTAGAGCTGGAAGCCTGGTAGAGATTTCTGTATATCTGAGACTGAAATGAGTGAAAGGCTTACCACAGTGTAAGTCAGCCCCAGGCAAAACCACATCTTTGATTTTTTAAATGGACCCCCTCAAATACATTTGTGTGCAATGACTCAGTGAGTTACTTCAAGTCAGCTGAATGGGCATAGCTGACCCTGCTCTGACTGCAACGTAAACTGCTTTGACACTTACGGAGGTTTAGGCTTGTGTGTTTCACCTTTTTGTTGGTCTGGGTCTGCACACAGTCAGTTATGGGAGTTTAGCTGATACACCATAATCCATTAAAGTCCTGTAAAGTAGATCATATGCTTCTATCCAAAGAGGGAGGAAAATGAAACATATAAGCTCAGCACTCTGCAACAGTCAAAAAGATATGGGGAAGAACAGGGAGCAACACAGAGCATGTTTCTAAGAGGCTGCAAAAGTACCACAGGCTCCCAGGTCTTGAATGCCGTATTTGTTTTATTTATTCTCGCAGAGGAAGCAGTACAACTAGAAAATATAACATGTATGAACTCCATCAGAAAAATAGCTTCCACAGGACAAGAGATGACCTAGGCTATCAATCACCAGCTTGGTAAATAGGTGCTTGTAGGGGTGGTAAGAGAGAAGACGAACAGGGGTTGGTGGTCTAGATGGACCTTTGACCTTAGGCACTAGGGCTGTTTGTATGGTGTTGCTGGCCACCCTGGACACTGCTCTTCTCCGGATGCCTTCTGGCTCACAGCCATGAAACTGAGAGCGTATAATCAAGGGACCCCCACCTAGTGGTACTTGTCTGAGCTCTACCTTGAGTCTTTTATAAGTCTTCCACCTGCCTTTTCTCGACCCCAGGGAAACCGGTGGCTCTCTGTCAACCTCTGTCAACAGCAGGTGCAAGGACAACATTTGCAAGACAGAATGACCAGCATAAGATTTCTCTGCAATGAAGAGGGTGCTTTATTAAAAGGTCTGTTCTGCATCTAAGAGGTTAATAAATATTCACTGAGACTCATCAATGTCAAGACTAAAACCAAACAGGAAAATGGCAATCTCTTTCTCTTTTGTAAAGGAACTTGTTGAAATAACTGCCTAAGTCCGCCCTCTGTTTACTAAAATGGCTTCAGAAATCTCTAAATCCATTTATCCTGAGGATTATCATCATCTGGTGTCCAGACAACATTCTCATTTCCTCCAGTGAGGTTTTTTGATACCTTAGGCCATTAGCTGTGGTATTGATCTTTCCTTAATACGTGAGATTTCCTACAGCAAAGGCAGCGCTGCATCTAAAAAACCCCCAGCCAAACCTGTTTTATCTGAATAGCCAGAATAGCATTTTGTTAGAGACAAAATTTAACATTCTTTGGCTTTTGTTTACAATAAATGTATTAGGTCAGGCTCTGAACATATCCTCTGTGGAATAGACTGAGCCTGTTATCAGCCACTTGGGAAAATTCTGTTCCAGAGACAAAAGCTTGTGACATGCCAGTCCTTCAGCTGCTAGTGCCATGGCTCGATCCTGGGAAAAGAGATAATGGGCAGCACTCGGGAGTGCAGCCTCTGAGATTTTACCTGGACCTTCCTAGCCCAAAATCCACCCTCTTGACATATCCCGTGCCACGTTCCACAGAAAATTAGTAACCAAATCCCTTATTATTCATTCTACATGACCTGATGGGGCTAGTCAGGATGGTGCCTCTGTAATAAAAATGGAAGGAAGAAACTTCAAGCAAAGGTCTAATAAAAGAAATCAGCACACCTTTACTCCTTGTTTCCTGCTTTAGAGTCCTGTTTCCCCTTTTGTCTTCCACTTAATAGACAATGTTGGAAGCCCACAGTTACCTCTCCATTTAAGGGAGACAATCCATTAACTTTGGGAAGAGGGAGATGGAGGCACCTGGGAAAGGATACCAGAACATCTGGATCATTAGTGGCTTGGACGGGTGGGAATCTATTGCTTCTTCTTCTGAACTAATCAGAGCTTGTTGAAAAGCTCGGATTTCTGAGAAAATGTTTTCCCTGTAGCTGGAATCCCAGAGGCAGAGAACAAAGAGTTAAATTCATTAACCTTAACTATTGGGATGAACTTGTTTTCCTATTTGTTCAGACAGAATCTGTATATAAACAAGGCTTGTGCCCCCCACCCCCAATACCATGACCTTCAGCAAATCTCTCTCTCTCTGTTAAACGTGTCACCCAGCCTCATATAGAGTTAATGGGAGGAGGGAGGATCTCCCAACATTGCAAAAAAATATACTAAAAAACTACCACGGAATAGGAAAAAAATTGCTAGAATTTGCTTCCTGCTACTTTGGATTTCTTTTGGTGCTTGAAGCATAATGTTCAGCAGTTACAGAGAAGTATGATTTAAAATTTCTATACAAACATCAGAAGAGCCCTTTAATGTATGAAAGTCTTCATTAAGACCAAGGAGAAGTCTTTATGCAGAAAAAATTAAAATTCAGGTGCCTTAAGTAAGAATAAGTATATACTTTATCAATTTTTCAGTATGTCTGAGCACCTGCAGATAACATTTAAGACGAGTTCATTACAGGAACCTAAATATGGATTAAAGGATTAGTTTTAGAAATTAAATTGTGAAAAGTTGAGCTTATGTAACTTACCAGGGCCACATGGCAAGTTGTGGGATTTCTCTTTGTGTGTAGAATCACAAATCTTCTTAAATAGGAGGCAGGATGCAACAGAGGTTCCAGGTTTGCTTTTCTTGTTTGCAATGAACTGCTTCTTCCAGAAACTCAATAGACAATGAAAAAAACATTGGACTTAGTTTTCTTTCTTAAGTTACTTTCTCAATTGTATCAGCAATTAGGAGTGATCCTGTAGTATAAGAAAACAAACCAAAACCAAGCCCCAACAAAAAACAAAATCCCTGAACAAAGCAGTCATTTTAGGCCATAGACAGATGCTCAGTGTGCAAACCCTCCACCACTTGATGACATTACCATGTTCAACTGCAATTTTACCCTCTGAATTTGTAACTCTCTTTTCCTTTTCTGCAAGCCCTTTAACTCTGCCAGCAAAATGAGTCCTGTGAACACTCCCCAACTCAAGCAGTAAAAATAGGTGATTAGAATTATTTTATCTAGTTTTGGCTGAAGAGGATATAACAGTGCTGAAATGGGGGTGGAGAGCAAGTAATTTTTGGCTAAGAACAGTAACAGCTTCAAAATACAGAAGAGAAAATATGGAAGAAGACACTAGTTTTATGAGACAAACATACTGAGTTCAACCTCACAGCCCTCAAACTAATTACCCTGAGATAAAGCAAGTGGATTTTAACTTTTCTTTAAATAGTGAAGATAATCCAGTAGTGATTTAACAGTAAATGTCATAACAAACAGATTCAGGGCTAGAGCTCAGCCAAACAAGCAATGTTCTTTCACATGCGGTTTCACGTGGCAAATCACATATTAAACAAATACCTATGCTTTTCTTAATTAAAAGTTTCTGGTTTCCCTCTCCTTCTCCCAGACTGTGCCAGTAAAAACTCTGAATTTTTAGAACTCTATCTAGTTATATGCAATAACAACCAGGGTCAAAGGTCTTCCTTTGCTGTTATTTTGAGCCCGCTTGCAAAACAGGAGCTGCACAAAATGTCAGCTTGCTTGTGGCCTGTGAAGGCTGTACTTCGAGCAGCACTTCAAAGAGGCAGCTTGGGGGAAATTCGTTCTCAGCTCACTGTGGGGGCCTATGTGATTCACAGAGCCCCCGTCGGCACTGGCGACAGCTACGTGGCCAGAGCTATGCGTGTCTCTGTATGGGAAATAAGGCTCTAAGATTTCACACAAATTAAGATTTCCTACTTCAGGCAAAGTTTGGATACCTGTTAAAAAAATCAAAGCATCTTGCATCCTCTGTCTTATGCAAATAATATAATAAAGAGGCTGGAGTGGCAAATGTGGTCAGTAAGACATTCCTCATCATAGTTACCTGCTTCTGGCATTAAGTGGTCTGTGAAAATGTTACAGTAAACCCCCACAAAGTTATTATTATAATAGCCTAGAACAAACATCTTTATAATTAGTATGGTGAAAATCAGAAGACATGGGGTAGAACCATGTTCCTTTGAAATATATGATTCCATTAAGATAAAATAAAATATTTATAAAAATTAAATGAGCTAATGAGAATTTCGTTTTGGAGAAAACTCATAAAATGCCAGTGATATCAGGGCACAATCTTCTCTTTTTTGGAACAAAAATTTCCAAAAGGAAATATTTTTGAAAGAAAAAAAAATGAATTAAAATAATTTATGACATAACAAAGATGTTTGAAAAAAACATTTACATTTTCTGTCTAAAAAGGTTTTGGATCACCCCAAAGCAATCTATATTGGGGGAAGAGGGAAATTTGCTTTCAGTGAGAATATCTACTTCTTTATTTTACATCAATCTGAAATAAATTTTATTATCAAAATTCCTCAGAGACAAGAAATATTCCCTTAACATAGACCTTGTTACATGGACACAAATAGTAATCCTGTGATGGCTGCAAAGGAAGGGTTATTTCTGGTGGATAAATTCTGCAGTTTCTTTGGTGCTCCTCTGAGATTAGGGACCCTGAGTGATGAGTGGAGACGATGTATCTTGAGAAGCTGATGAGGTTATCGCTGCCAGTTCGCTGCCCCCTTCCTCCCTCCCCCCTCTGCCCTACTTTAGCCTCATCCCACTCACCAATACCTAAACTACTTGTCAAACAGCTCCAGGACTACAGGGCAGAATTTTAAGGAAAGTAAAGTTGGTGATGAGTTTCCATAAGATGTAATGCTGATGTCTGCAGTGATGAGGAGGTCTAATGGATGAGCAGCTCAGATGTCTTGCTGTGAAGGGCAGAGGTGGCTGCCAGAGGCAGGTCTTTGTCTATTGGCATCTTAATTGCCAGATTTCAGAACTGCACATAAAACTGCAAACCCTGATGTTGCCCCTGGCACCTTTTTGGAGTTGGTCTGATTCACACCAGCCTACAACACACTGAGGAAAAGCTTTGAAGAGCAGGGAATGATGGTCTTGTAGGCAACAGGATCCAAACAGGTAGGATTTAGGAACAAGATCTATAAATGAACTGTAAATTTCTATAGCTACAGTAGAAAAGATGAGGCAATAAGAGCAAGTGGTAGCTAAGGAGTTAACTGGATCCCATATGGCAACATGTCCACTCTGTTAGGAGCACACTAGGACTGAAGTCTGTTTAGACAACCACAGAGAAAATGTAGAGAATGGCACTGAGGGCAGCGAATGGAAATTTCCATCATTTTTAGTGACTTTACACTGCCTATGTGCAAGTCACAAACTTCTTTATACATTGGTTTTCCTGATTGTGAAATATGCAGTAAAACTGAGCCAAGTGTGGCTGCAGCATTATGGCAGGACCTCCAAGACAGGACCTTGCACACATCAGGGCGTGTGGGTTGTCCAGGGTTTGTAATAGCACAGCTTTTGGAAACACAACATTGGAAAACAATGACAGTTTGTAGACTGCAACTTGCTTGAAGTCCTCACCTTGAAAATGTTACTTGACAAATATATAGTATTTTTGTAGGTTCTAGGGATGGCAAAAAAATTTGAATTTCTTCAGCTAGACAAAATGCAAGACTAGGTGAGTTTTTGGAAGCAGAGGTTGTCCAGAGAGGTTGTGTATTCTCCACCCTTGGATGTTTTTAAGGCTTGACTCAATAAAGCCCTGAGCAACCTTCTCTGATCCCCTAGCTGACCCTGCTTTGGGTAGGAAGTTGGGTTACAGAGCTCCTGAGGTCTTTTCTAGGCTGAATTATCTCATTATCCTGTTTTTATTTTCCACTACCAACTAAAGCAAAACAATACCAAATTATGAGCAAGAGAATTTATGCAATTACTTTTTGGTCCCTAAATACTGCCAATGAGTGCAGAAACATAAAAGATCCCCCCGTCCCCTAGAGGATCTAGGAGACAGATCTGAGGAGACCATGCCTTATGTGCAATGCATGATTCTTAAGGGGTTTAGCAGGTGTTAGTCCCCACTTAGTGCACCAGTAGAAGACACAAGGCTTTCTACTGTGCTTGTCACACCTCCCCTACTAACTCCTTTCTGCCATTTGTAACTCTTGCTGTGAGATACTGTAAAGTCTTCATTTCACTTCCCTGTCAATATTTATTGTGCATGTGTAATTTGAAGGTTTTAAGATAATGAGAGGAAATTCTTGCCTGCATTCATCAAGTCCAATAAGTCTGCAGCATACAATTTGAATACAGAACAATGTAAAACTACCATAGGAGACAGTGAAATAGATCAACCTTTATGTAATTGAATGAACAAATTCTCAGTCATAGCAGTGATGCCAGTGGGCAAAGGGAATTGTGGCCTCCCAGGTGCCCCGGCAAAACCTTTTTCTGGCAATTACATGGCTTCAAAGTTGGCAAATGCCAAGGATTCATCAGCAAACGATCTTTGTTTTCATACTACTACATAAAACATGTAAGGCACTTGTGGAAGATGTCATTTTAAGGAATGTATCCTTTCAAATGAGCAGGTCTTATAAGTGAAGATAATTTTAGATTTTAGGATTAGAAATGGTCTGCTATGCTTGAATTGCAAGTAGTGACTTATGGTTACTGCCTGGAAAATGTAGTTCACGTGAAAATTATTCTCTTAAAATTGCTTAAGTATCACTGGCTAATGTGAACAGAGTCTTGATTAAGGAAGTTTTAAGGAGGTGCATTGCAGGGTATAGAGATTTAAAGGAAAACAGTGTTTTCCCAGAGCTGTTCACATATTTTTCATAATCAGTCAGACCCTCCTTCTTCCTCCAACATTATTTTGATACTGATGAATTCATTTACATAAATTATTAGATATTGAGTGGGGACACAGAGTGAGGGATAGAAAGGAGAAGCATCTTGGGCAATTCCTCTGGGATCAGTGGGGGAGGCTACCAGAAGGGACTTGAAAATTGGGACAATTTAAATTAGTCATTGGTAACTGAGAAAGTAGAACAATACCCTAGACACATAGTGAAATGTGAAGGGAAAGGGAAAGGGAAAGAAATCTCTGGATAACTACAAATACAAAGATGTTCCTGGGTCTGTATTAGCAGAGATTTCTCAAGTCCATAACAGCTCAAAGCACATAGTGGATTTAAGGGAAAAGAGAAATGAAAGTGAAAGCTTTATTATTATTTTCATGTATTAGCCAAAACAGGGAAAGGTGTCTTACCTACTACAGACCAGAATAAATTAACTCCTACTGGGATGAAGGGAACCATTGTAAACAATTCAGTTTGGTTGCAGATGTCAACATCCCAGGAGAATTTGTAATTTTGGGGCTGGAGTCTTACTCATGCTCCACAGAAATGGGAGAGAATCCAAGACACATCAGTGTCACAATGAAACCAGGGCCCTGGGGAAGCAATCCCTCCCGAGAAACTCCCACTGGATGCTGGTACCGCGAATCATGTGTGATTTATACTTGTGCTCTGATTACAGCTAGTTGGGAATTATTTTTAGCTTTCCATTCAGAAATGAAAATTCATCAGAAATGCTCTTTTTTTTTTTTTTGTCGCCCCCTTAGAACTTAGATGTTTCAACAGAGCAGATCCTCGGATAACGTTTCTGAACAAAACCAGCGAAACAGAGAATTGTCCAGAATAACCAAGACAGTAATAGCACTATCTGGAAACTAAGTTTAAAGGTACCTCACAGTCCAGTGCTGTAAGCAGGCAAGTGAAAAGGTGAACCAAGATTCCTTCTCCGCCCAGTTTGGCCTATTGGTTATTCTAGTTAGTGCAGTATTGTGTTGTGACTGTCACTGTGGGGAGCTGACTGCTGCTGATCAGTTGAGAAGGGCTCTGAAAGACTTACAGTGTTGTAGCCCATTGGTTTTTCTGGAGAGTCTCTCCTTGCCAGTTCTCATCTGGAATCTCTTGATTTGCTTCAATCTGTTTTTACTCAGGGTTTGACTTTAAACAACTCCCCCAACCCCCCACCCTCCAAAAAAAAAAAAAAAAAAAAAAAGGAGGGGGGACTGGGGGTACTCTAGGTCAACACACAGACTCAGTAATTCACAGATTTATAGTTTCGCTGTCTGGCGATTCCTTCCCAAACACCCAAGAGGGCATGAAAACTGCTAAGTGGCTATAGTCCCTTCTTTATATTTAGGATCCCTCTAGCAAGGCTCTACATTGTAACTGCAATATTTTGCATTTTTTATCCCCTTCTGTCTGTTGTCTGATTGTGGTTGTAAAAGAGAAGACTGAGGGCTTGTGTTTGACTTCTAACTTCACCTCTGCTGTGTGTAATCAGTGGTGTTTTTCAAGCAGAAAAAACATGGGTAAAGTCTCATGTTTGCCTTTTGTTCCACATGAAAGGACATCACACATCCTGTTGTTCATCAGTCAAGGTTATTCCTCTTGGCTGCCTGCTTGCTTCTCCCATTACTTGTGCCTTAAACTCTGCCTTATTTACTCTCCTGTAGCTTAATGTACCCCTAGCTTCTTTCCTTGCTTACCCCAGGCTTGCCAAGGTGACAATGAGGAGAGTTAGCTTCAGGCATGGTGCTTTTTACTTATCCATCCATCTGACACCCTCCATCTTACCTGATTTTGGCATAATAGAAATGTCACATCTGTATGTATGTGCCCTTAATTTAGACCATAAAATATTTAGGGGTTATACAAGTATTAAAATTAACACTGTGACTCAGAAGGTGAGACCAAGACATAAATGTGGAGTCAGCAACTGTGCTCTTGGCAGTGCCATCCTCCCAAACCCACGCTGGTTTGGCACTGCAGGCGGGGACCACAAGAACTCTGTTCCAGGAAGGAATAGGTTTTGAAGTCCAGTTTTGTTCCAAGTCAGAATAAAACCCAACAAAAATGTTAATAATGTTCATGAATGAAAAGTTCACTGAAAAATTAAATAATTTTTGAGAACACAACAGCTTTGTTCAGACTTTACTTTTTTAATACACTGCCACCTTTTTTAATCATTTTTAATCTTTTTTTTTTTTTTTTTTCTTTTTTCTTTTGGTCAGAACTAAGCACAGAATGAGAAATGAAAATTCCCTTTTTCCAAATGTCAGAAATGGGACAGACTGACACTGCTGTCACACCTCTCCCCTTCTACTCCTCCTCATCCCTTCCCAGTTCTTCCACATGAAATTTTGGCAAAAATAGATGAGATTTTCCATATGTGAAGTAAGTGATAAAAGCACCCACGCCAGGTTCTGATGAAATCTACTGTCATCCCAATCTGACATGACATTGCCAAGCAAGGTGATTGATCTGTAGGGTCTATCTTACAGTGACAACTACAAAGTTGTGAGATCTGGCTGCCAACCAGAAGATGTACTGGTAGACTTAAAGCAATGTTTCAGCAAGTCCTAAAGTTCTGCTTAGATGTGGGGGCCTGTTATCAATTGCATCTTCATATCCCTTCTGCTTTGATTCACAGGGATAGTGGTGAGACAGCTCAGTGTCTAGGGGGCTGCCCCTGTCTCAGGATATGTTGGCGCTGAAGTTTGATGCTCAAGAAGGTGCATGGGAAGAACCACAATCATAGCAATTGTGCTGGTGAAATGAGTTGCTGTTACACAGCCAAGTGTCAGTTGGGAAAACTGTCATAGTTCTGCACTGCAGAGGTCCCAGTTTGAATTCTTGAAGCCTTGAAGACTTGATTTTCTATTACTTCATATGTCCACAAACACTTTTTAATGAAAGGATTAGCAAATCCAAATTAGGGCTGCCATTTTTCCCATCAGGGTTGAGTGTCATTCTTCCCATCAGAGAAATGAGTGTACACAGGTTGTGTAGTGTATGTACAGTCAGCCCATCTGTTGCATCCTGGAAGTGTCAGCCTTGTAGTGCGAGTGCTCAAGCAGAGTGAAGGCTGCCATACTTATTCTTGGGTTTTCCTGGATCTGTACAAACACAGTGGGTGCCCTGCAAACACATATGGAGTGAAAGCTCACACCTCTAGGAAGCATTAGTCATGCTGGGCACACACTGTAGGGATGTTCAGCACATATACTGTGGTCATACCCAGGAGCTACCCTGTGTCTGAACAGACAGCAGCACCCTATCTAGTAGAGACTAGATATTCAGCACTGCAGATATCTTCTCAGTTAGCTCCTGTTCAGCTGGGCTGCTGAGACAACTTCCATCAGCCAAGGTGAAGAAAAGGCTAATAAACATGGATGACATGTGAGAAACTGTGCAGAGATGCAGGAGTGTAGGAGGGCTCAAGGAGAGATCATGAGCTATAGTACAAAAAAACAGTTGGTTTCCTCTGCTCAGTCTTGTCAGATTCTCCTCAGAGACATCCAGTATTGCATCTTCACCATTATCTCCCATTCCTATGATTGCTGCCCACTCCTTTTCTCTCTTGTCAATCCCATCCTCTTCCTCCAGATTTCTTCTGCCTCCCACCTTACTGTCCCTTCATGTGTGCCTTTGCTTGTCCCATATTACATCATCTGTCCCTGCTGTGACTTTCTTTCCTGGGCTGGAAACCATCTAATTTCCTTTGGATAACTCCATCCAGAACAGCTTTGGGCACTCTAGATCCTGGGATGTGTTGCAAAGGCACTGGAGCTTGCCAAAGTTGGTGCTGACTCCTATCTTGAGGTCAGTGTCTCACTGAGCTTTTTCTCAATAAAGAGATTTGCCTTGCTGGTTAGGAAATGCTGTCCCAGAATATATTTGAGTTCAGATTGTCTGTGAGGGACAATCTGTGTCTCTCTGCGTTGAGGGAGTCACTTTGGGAATTGACTTTCTCCCTGTCTAATACAAGCTCATCTTGCTGTCTCAGACTCCTTGGTGAGGTTAGCAGCTATTTGGCAGTGTGAACAGTAAGGAGTAACAGTTTCTTCATAAACATTTTAGGAGGCTGTTGTTGGAAAACCAGGTCTGCTGATCTGTTCCACTAGACATTTGTGGAGGTCCTGGAAGATGGACTTACCTGCCAATGGAAGAAGGCTCATCTTACACAAAGCTATTCTCAAAGCCTCTCAGAAGCAGGTTTTCCCACTGAATTATAAGCATGAACCAGGGACAAATCTGCCACTGAACTGTTATTGTCGCCTTGCTCAGCACTGTACTACCAATCCATGGAGTTTCTCCACACTTGTGCCCATGTAACACTCACTTTTCTCCCTTGCTTTTGTGGCTGCAGTGGTTGATGTATACACACTTCTTTGAACCACCTGTTTCAAGAGGTATCACTTGACAATTACAAAGGCATCTATTTTCCAGGGGAAATAGCAGAGCCACCCTAAGTGTTTGCTGTAACCTTTTGGCTTCTGACAAATCTGTCAGTCATCCATCTAAAGGGTAGATTGGTTCAGCATCTTTTTCATCTTTTGTTAAAAAGTAACTCTTTTACTCAAATCATTACTGCATTGTCTGTTTCTGAACATTCACATCCTCAGTACCAGATGATGGAATTTCGAGAACTTCCTCTATTACTTCCTTAATAAGAAAAGAAAATTTTCAAGATAGAAAATGTGACTTTTTCAGTTTTTTGAAGGATGTTGTTCTCTCCCAGGGAATTTGGGGTGGTTTCTCTGCTGCTGGAAGGCAAAACTCAGTTTCTATATCTGCAGTCAGACAAATGAGGGTAAATCAGCTTACCAACAGGTAGTGTCAGCTTGGGGAAGGAAGAAAACATACACAAAGACCATGCAGCCAGACCACAATAGAGCCAGGACTGTGTACATGGGGCAATTTCACTAGGGGTTTTTAATCTGTTGGGGCATGGGAAAAGAAAATTGGGATTCTGGAACTCTGCTACTGAATTTGCCAGAAAATCACAGCGAGATGCCAGGAGAAGAACTTCAACCCAATTGCAATAAAGCTGTTTCTCATATAGTTTTTTGCTGTGTTTTTCTTCCGAGCAACTGTTACTGAGATGTACTTACATGATTGCTGCATTCAGTGTGACTACAGCGTCAACAGCTTCTCATGTGAGTAAGCATGAGTAGGAGCAATGTTTAATTTCTCTGTGACCGTACAACACTTAACAACCTTCTAGCGCAGTGAGCAGGAAGAGTTAGCTTTACCTGGTGTTCTGAGATATTTTGGTGTAGGCTGCTGTGCTACAGAGGGTGGGTTTATTGTGTGCACCCTTTCTAAGAAGATGCTACTATTACCTGTTGGATTTAAAAAGATACCCATTAGAAATAGCATGCAGGCACTGTAATGTCAGACTCTCATAATTTCTAGTACTGTCATTATTAATCAAATGGTAAAAGGTATTTTGAGAGTCCTAACAGCCACTGGAGTCTATCCGTCCCTCCCCATCCCTACCTCTCCTCCCCTGCTTCTTTACTTCATTTACAATGCAAAGAAGAAAGTGTTTGGTGACATTAGAGCAGGTATGAAGGCAGGGTGGAACTGGCAGCTCTCAGCAGTGAAGTACCTCCATCAGTGGGGATTACGGGAGAGTGGGGACAGCAGGAAAGGGAAGGATGAAGTGATCCTATTTATAAATGTATTCCCCCACTCCCTGTCTGTACCATGCAGATATCTCAGCAACGCAGATGGATCTGCATACTGATGAAGACATGGGGCATCTCTGAGAAATGCTGGATCTGGCTGAGCTCCCTGCAGGCACAGGGTCTGCTTTCTCTTCTATTAGAGCCCAACACATTCGCATTTTTCAAAGCCTGGACATGCATGCCAGGTTTTGGTGCTGCTGTTGTGACTTTGCTTCTGCCTAAAAGCAAAGCCCAGTTTCCACTTCAGCAATCAGATAAAAGAGTACAAAGCGACTGAACAAGAGGCTGGACCTACAAGCAAGAGGTAACTTCAAATCAGCTCATCAGTAGGCAATGCGAATAGGGGAAAATTAGTATCACTACAAAAAGGCCATGTAGAATTACCAGCCAGAATGCCTGGAGAAAGCCAGCTCTGTCAAATATAAGAGATCAGCTTGCTGAAGTGCTTGGAGGATTATAGAGAAAAATCTGGGCAATTCCTCAAAGCCTAGGCATTGTGCTACACTAGCACTGTGAGAAACGTAGTGGAGTTACTGTAGTTTCTTTCACAGTATGTACATCTGACAGTGCCATATGAATATCAGTGAAGTGGCGCAATACCCTGTGGAGGTAGGTATGAGAAATCACGTCTTTTCATTACAGGCATCGAAGAGAGGGTTGTGGTTCTTTGGTTTCAATGTACTGAACAGACACTGCTTCATCTGGAGTCAGTGGGATATATGCGTGTCCAGTGTGCCCCAATACCAGGCCCTCAGTAACTGGCCTGAGATCACACCACAAGCCAGTGACAGATCTGTTCAGAGCTCAGGATTTGTGACTGTCAGGCCACCTGCTCTTCCTCTAAGATAATCCTACCATATAATCTTATGCCAAAGTCTTTGGAGAAGGAAAATGACTAGAAAGGGTAAGATCTATGTTAATAGTGTATGAATTTCCTTAATTAAAGATCAAACAATGCCACTTGAACTTTTGGGGGACTGGGATGAAATATATTAGTGTCTGAAAAAATGCTAACCCCTCAAAGGTCCCCTTTTTATATGTGAGCACAGATGGAGTGATCTCCTGGATGCCAGGGCAATGGAGATCCTTGATGAGCTCCTTGTAGATGTAAGTTTCCCTTAATTCTCTTTCTCGTCCATGATGGCCTTAGTGCCCTTTCCAAAATGGGTCTTATGCTGGTTCCTGGTGAACAAATTTCTGTGCTGCAAGAAACATTCTCACAGCTGTCTGCAGTGAGCCAGACAGAAACCAAAGACCCGAAGAATCAAAAATCTCTTAGGAAATCTTCCTGGAAAGGAGAAAAACTTACTTTACAGTAAGGCCAAGTAGAAACATTGGGTCTACCTGGCTCATCTGTTGACCACAGCTGTCAGATCTGCAAGCTGCTTTCAACTTCACGCAGGAGGAAGGACACCTGCTAGAGCAGAGGAGCACCATGCACCTCAGGTCCCTCCTTTCCATTCCTGTTTCTGCCTTGCTTCAAGCCACCCTCTCAGGGCAGACACATGGCTAACACAGCAACGTTACCATCTTGAGTGTCTCCCAGGAACCACAAGAGCAAATCTACCTTTGTTTGTAAAGCAAGCCACTTGAAATACCATCCAAAGAGATCTCAGGAAAGGTTTTGATCTTTCCTTCCAAGCCTGGACCAGACATGCACAGACTGTTCATCCCAATCAGCATGATAGATACTCCTGAAAGGAATACAATTTTAGCTGTTTTAGTACATATCTGCCATCACCATCTGCTATTTGTTGGCATCAATGTGTACTATAAGAAAACTAGGTTCAAGGGAAAAAAAAAGGACCTCACCAACCCTTTAGAGTTTCAAGTTCATTCTAAGGTTTGGATTTTGTTTTGTTTTAAACATCAGATATTCTCACACAAAGCACAGTATGTCTTCTGTGTTTATGTTCTTATGTTCTCTTCTTTCTTTTTTTTTTTTTTTTTGTGAGCATTGCTATTACTAGAGATCTTCAAACAAGGGTACTGTCCTTACAATAAGCACTAGAAACTCAGTTAACTTGGCAGGATAGTCTGTGAAAGGTATGGAGGAGCTTCTCAAGATGAGTAGGAAAGTTTTCAGATGATGTTCTTAAAAGTCTCACTGTATTCTTGACCAGGACTTTAGTCTTTCTCTTTCTCTCACCGGGATTTTCTGTCCCAGTTAATGTTAGACAACCAAAAAGGGGCCTGAACAGAAAACCATCTACAAGAGTATGAGAGACATCAAATAGCCTCATCCCTCCCTAAAAGTAATAACACAGAAGTTTGGTATGTGATACTAGTGAGAAATATTTGTACAGTGCTTTGAAGTTTGGAAGCACTATATAAATGCTAAGTATTATTAACTACATGAATCAGTCATCTTCAGAGACATCTAACACCGTTAAAGATGGGAGAGAAGTCTTTTCTTTTCTTAATGATAACCGACCCTCAAAGTTATTAATTAAAAAAATACTTTTAAAAATAGATCAAATGATTTCCCCATCATGTGGTAATCCCTCTGATTGCCCCCATGTTTCAGTTCACTGTATCATCTGAGAGATCAAAGGATGTGTCTGAAGCTGGCAAACCAATCCCACAAAGAAGAAAACCTTCTTCTGCTGTAGATAAACAAAATACAATTTCCAGATAACATCATGGTGCTGATCAAAATAGCTGCTTTTCCAATTAGATTTCAAAGAATTCTTAATTGTTATTGATTTAATCTGGCGATGTGCAGATTTTTCCAGTCAGGAACCTGTTTCACAGGGAGCTTATTACCCTGGGGATTTCAGTTACAGACAGGTTTTAGTAAGCAGCAACAGCCTAGCTGTCAGGCAGGTGACAATAAAAAAGAAATCTGTCCAGATACAGGAGACAGTCCTATTTGTGTTTCTGTTTCCTGCAATCATTTAGAGCACATAGCCTTATCCATTCTGAAATGGCAGCAGACCTCACATCTGCATAAAGGCATTTGCCTTTAAATTATAATAGGAAGAGTACTTAAATAAAAAACTATCTTATCTATCTACCTAGTTATCACCTCAGTCTTTCCTTCTGTTTTTATACTTATTAATTCAGACCATGGGGGTCTGCCCTGAAACTTCTTGCGATTCCCAGATCAGATGCTCATGTTCAGCAGATAGAGATATATATATTTGTAGTTTGCTGTGCAAATAGATAGATAGATAGATAGATAGGTAGATAGATAGATAGATAGATAGATAGATAGATAGATAGATAGATAGATAGATAGATGATTCTATAATGTCTGCTGAGCTGCCATTTCAAAGTAGGGTAAAACAGCAGGGTGTGGGAAGAAGGGAGGGAAATGGGGACTGCTGCTCTACAGACAGGTGACATTTTGGAGCAGAACAACATGAGATGGCTTCCTGTCAAGCAGCAATAAGAGGAGGAAGAATGAAAAATAGCCCCCTGAAGAAAATTGTTCTGTCCCAGGCAAATGATGGTGGAAAGATTTCTAATCCTTTGGTAAAGTGACAGTGGGGGATTTAATGCTGTCAGGTAGGTATGACAGTGTCAGGAAGAGTGACTCAGGAAAGGTGAGTCAGAGCCAGTTGCCATCGGGAAAATAAGTGCCCAGCCCATGAGCAAGATCTGTCGCTCAGTATCTTCTTGCAAGGCAGCTGCGCTACAGCTTGATGGCAAAGCACAGCGATCTGTGCACGCCACATCCTGCATGGACCATGACGGGATGCTCTGCCAGGTGGAGAATTTGCTCTCAAGAGGAACAGAGAGGGCCTGGGTCAGAGTCATGAGTAACACCAGGAAAAAAGATTAAGGCTGGTGTCATCAGGGGAAAATATTAAGAAGGGCTTGAAGAATCTTCAGCCACTCTGGCTGATGTGGAGAGTGATGAGAAACGCGCTTTCCTGTATGTTTTAAAGCACTGAAGTGGCCTAAGAATACCTGGGTTCCTCTCTGGCTGGATTTACTGCCAGGATGCACCATGGAGGCAAGGAGCTGATCAGTTAATCCTAAACCAAAAGGCCGAAAGGGATATAAATTTTTTCATTGGGGCAAAAGCCAACCTTCAACTTTATGAGTTATTTCCAGTGATGCTGCATTTCTAGGATCCACTCAGGAATTCATGTGCCTGGATGGCTATACAAACCATCTGCATTCTAAATTAGTATGAAAGGTGAATTTTATGTATGGGGCTGATATGAAAAACCTTGAACTAAGGGAGAGTCCCATTGCTAAGAAGTCAAAAGCACTAGAAACCCGTGGGAGATCCTTTCCATTTTGGATTTCTATTTCCCAGAGGCTCTGAGAAGCATCAGAACTTGGATCCCTGTGAGCAGAATCTATTTATTCCAGACACTGTACATTCAGACTGAACTTGTTTAGAAAAAAAAGATGGTTATGAACTAATTCCCAGCTCTGTCTTCCAAGCAATTTCATCTAACCACAATAGGCTTTTTCTCCAAAACTAAGGTTTCTAAACAGCGTTATTAAACATCAGCTGTCTATTTGATGATGTAGAAAATAACTGACTCTGTAGGCAACCAAGCCAAAGCCGCATCTGCTAAAGTCAAGGTTACATTTATGTTAAGTTTAGCTTAATCCCAAGAGCTATCATTTTTTTTTTTTTTTCTCCATTGTCCTACAGGAAAGTGGTGCTTCATTAATAAAAGACGTTTTAAAGGACATTTAGATGACAACATTAGGGGGCAGTACTCAGCTAGCAACCAGTCCTATCAGTTCATTGAACAGCTGTGTTTATATGGGGTTGTTTGTAAAATTTATGTTTGAGTTTGTTTTAACCTTACTTTATTGCTACTGGAGAAACAATAGATCTTTTTCCATTACAAGTCATTGAGTGCCACATTAAAATCCAGCAGGAGGGGTGAAACTTCCCATGCCCCTTGTCTCCACAAATCTCTGATTATATATATGTATATTTTTTGTAAACAAAAAACACTGCACAGTCTGAGACGCCTTCTTCTCAGTGAGCTGCCAGACTGTATTGCATCTATCTAGGTCCTTATTTTGCTTTTCCCCTGTGACTCCATGCCTGATCTTTTCACAGGAGAATGGATGTCCTGTATCTCAATCCCCTGGCCAGATCAGGCACATCATGACCCATTCATAGTAGGCAAACAAAATCCGCATGACTGTAGGGTGGGCACCTACCCTCCCATGTATCCCTTCAGTGGGTAGGTAGATCAAACACATTATTTCAAGGACATCCTCCCTCTTCTGGGCTTTGTATCACCCCAGTTCATCCCTCTGTTTATGGCTTCTCCTTTCTGCTTTCCTTTAAGGGAACATCACCTTCTCCTCTACATTTTGTTTTTCTGTCCCACTCTTGAGTCTACTGCAGGAACCAAATCTGCAGTTTAGGAGGAGAACCTTGTGTGACCTCTCTCCAGTCTGTTCTGGAAGGTTAACCCCATTCCCTTCTGAGCCTGATCTGGGCTCCAGCTCTTCCAAATCCGCCCAGTAATCCAAAAGTTTCCTTCCTTGGTTGTCTTATTCCTGCCAGAGACATCTTCTGATGCAACAACCAGGTTGTTGGGTATGGTACTGTGAGAGTGTTGCCCTGTCCTACACATGTGAAGCTCAGTGCTCTGAGTTCCTCTCGACTCTAGGTCACTAACATCAACCATCATGGCTGTATCTCAACATCCCCAGCATTACTTTCTGTGGTATGCCTAGCTTTCATGCTGTGGTTTTCCATGTGCATCCTACCCTGAGATCAGGAGTCCCAGCACAATTCAGATGCCCTGGCCTGCTGTCAGCAGCTTCGCTGTTACTACACATCATCTCCTGGATCGATGCCCTCCTAAGAAATACAGCCATTCTTGGCATCATCTCTTACAGGCTGGAGGCCAAGGCAATAACACTCTCAGTCCTGCCACTATGTCATCATTGCTTCTTCCTGGTCCTGTCCTGCATATCCAGAAAATGGCCATCTTCATGGATGCACTCTGTGTGTCTTTTCTTTGGATCCTTGTTGTTTCCCTCTGTTTGCCACCATCCCAGATTGAGATTCCTCAGTCCTACCTCCCGACCTGATACTCCTTGAGCTAGTTTTCAAAATATTGGGGATGAAAATGGGGAGGAAAAGCCCACGGAAACTGACTGTTTTCTGTTGCATCATAGTATGATGCCATATTGTATCCATGATCCCTTGCTTGTCCATTTATACACATGAGCAGGAGTTTACATTTACAAACATAGTAACTGAGGCCAAAAAAATAGCTTGATTTACCAAATGTCAAAAGCAGGTATGGAAATAAGAGCAATTCTCCAAACACCCTGCCCGGTCCATATACACTTAATCTTGAGGCTGGCCACTTCAATTAATAGCTGTGCAGATTTACAGCCACTGATGACGACTGTTTCCTCACAGTGTGTAATCAGCCTACATCTGCCACAAGAGGTTGAAGAGTCAGACACCAGAGCTGGATTTTAAATATAATTCTTAATAAAGCTGCCAGCCCCAAGCCAGCTGTGGTTATGCTAAAGTTGCCTCAAGCCTCTGGATGAGAATGTAGCAGCAATGGGATGAGGAAGAGCCATCCTCGCCCTCCCCAACATCGCCTTCTGCCGCAGCTATTTAGTGCTGTGGGAAGGACACCAGGCATGATGGACTGAAGCTGGAAGCCTTTACAGCAAATTCTGTCTCCCAAATGCTTCCTCAGCTCGTTGCATCTCTGCGACCATGGCAGGTACATTGATCTAGCTGACAGACTAAGGTCCTATAGCTCAGTTTTATATAGATGAACAGTAATTTTAGTAATAGGATGTTTAAATAATATTGTGTCACTTTTACATCTCACCTCCCTTTCCTTTGAATGAAAGTGCCTGTCTCCTTTAGACAGGTGCAGATTTTTATTTTTTTTCTTCTCCTTTTCCCCACAAAGACTTTGCCTGAAGGACATCAGGAGTCATAATAATGGTTGATGCTTTCATGAGATTCTTACAGATTACGGCTAAATGGAATGGTGCTGTAATGTGATTACCTCCCCACTCTTACTCCTGCTGTGCCATGTAATGGCATGGCAGGACTCTCCGCTGGGATTAAAGCCAGTCAGACTGAAAATTGACTTGCCTTGGGGGCCATCAAGCAAATTTAAATGGCTATTTCAAGATTCTGCCTGCCAGTGAGCCATTTCTTCAGTGGATTAGCAAAATGAATGAAATATGGAGATGGGAAGGCAGTAAAAACTATGCCATTAGGCATACATGCTCTCTCTCCCCCCCTTCTTTCTGATTTTTCTCTAAACACTAATCCTAAATCCTTGTAATTTCTCTTGATGTTCTGCTTCATGCCAGAAATGGGAAGGGAGATCAGCACAGTAAAAAACCTGGGATCTGCATTCACTGGGCTTCAGGTGGGCTGGTGGGGCAGCAAGGAGGACAGAAGGACTTGCCCTTCTCTTTCACGCATTTTCCCCAGGGATAGAGACTCTTCTAGAGAGAATTCAGAATAGATAAACTTGTTTTCTGCTTCAAGTCACCCTCGGGTGTAATTCCTCCTACAAGACTAAAGCTGAGCGGTGGGAAGGAATGACTATCCCCTGTTGCTCTTGTGATCAGGTTCTTCCCTCACAGCCACAGGGGACATCTGCTCCCTCCCTCCTATACTTACACTGCACTGGGACAGGGGCTCAATTCCCTTTGCACGGTAACCTCCTGGTTGTCACGAGACTGTAAAATTCTCAAGTGTATGACAGCAATCTGGATAAAACAGATTCTCTGGCTCTACAAGCATCCATCGGAGGGGAAGGCACATCGCAGCAGATTCTCACCAGCCGTCTTGTACTGGGAACAATGTTGGTGTCTGAGGAGGATTCACATCTACTCCCTTGTCATCCAGTGCCCTTTGGTAACGCCAGCTCTACTTAAATTCCTTAGATTTCAGATAACGTGAATGGGATTTCAGCATGTTTAGGTACTCCCATGAATAGAAGTGGTTTCCCATCTCAGACCCCAAGAATGCTGAGATAGGACTAGTGTGTTCTTAGCCTATTTACAGAAAGACATTAATGAGATATGACTTTGAATACCGCAGTTATGCCACAACTTTCCTTGGCAGCTCAGCCTAGTTTTTTTCAGCTATTTTCTTAATATTCTGTCTAAAAATTTCCCTGATGCAGCTGAAGTTTAATTACTTCTTTCTCTATCATTGCTGACTAATGATAATAATTGCTTCCTGTCCTCTGGTGCAACATTCTTTTCTTTATCTGCAGACAGTTATTGTGTCTCCCCTTGGTATTATTTCTCTACTTCAAAATTGCCCAGAAGCACAGTCCCATTTCTTGTCTAGCTGCTAAATAAAACCCAGAAATATAGCAGCGAGAGTGAAACCTGGGTAGTGGTGGAGCACAGACAGGTGGGATAACCCAGGAAACCAGCACCGGCAGAGACTTTTGCTCTGCAGTAGGTCGCTTTGACAGCTTTTTGACAACTTACACAAAAGGAACTGATGGTCTCAGCTCAGGTACTAATGGACTAAATTCTACATTACAGGTACTGGTAGTTACTGTCTTTATTACAGGCAGTTTCTTAACAGAAGTTCAGGCCTGAGAGGCTATGGAGATTAACACATCATTTTTCTTCTAGAAAGTCTCTTTCCAGTGATGGAAGGAAGGAGCCACTGGTTCCATTTTTAGAGATGCAAGGTCAAGAGATGCAGTGTATTGCCTGAGGTCACAGAGTCAGGAGGAAGAAATACGTCTAACTCCCAAGTCCCAGGCAGCCTTCCTAAATCATGGTGTTTAAGTATTCACGATTTCCTTTAGCATAATAAAACTCTAATTATCTTCAGAAGTGCAGGATGAGGACTCCAAGGCTTAGACAAGACTGTTCATATGATTAAATCTCTAAATGTGGTTTTAAGCATTTTGCTGGCTTGGGGTCTTCTTTTTTTGAGGTAAATCTGCAGTCGAAATCAGCATCCACAGAGAAACTCAACCTGTGTGTTACGCTTCTGTCACTGATTAGCCTATACACACTCTACTTTTCCCAATTCATTTTTATGAACCAACTTTTTCTCAAATGCAAAGGGTTTTTTCTGCTTCGGGGGAAAAAAAAAAAAATTACAGCTCCATGGGAAGAAAGAGACAGATTTTGTTATCTGCTAATAGTGTGCATGGGACTTCTTGAAAATATCTGTAAATAGGTCTTCATTTAGCTAGCAAGGCTGGCTACAAATAAAACTCCTCAAAGATTCTTTCAAACATAGTGTGTTATTTTTTTCCAAGGAGATGCACCTGAAATATAAATGCCTCTCAAGCAGAGTTCTCCATTCTGGTTACTTATAGAGAAATAGCTCCACATCCCATCTCCAGACACCAAAGACCTTTGGGAAAGAATGTGAAAATTGGCATCTTTTGGGAAAGGTGGAGATTACCTCATTGCTCAAAGTAGAGGTAGCATGGTTCACTGGATAAGGCATTGAACCAAGACTGTGGAGTCTCTGATGTTTGACTTGCTGTCCTTACCTTTCTTCTGTTGTGTACTTAGATTAAAGCTACACTGAGGCACAGACTTTTTCTTAGTAAGCATTTTTATATCACTTAATACAACAGTGTATTATATCTGTCTTAATAGACACTTCTGCATGCACTAAAAATAAAATGAAATAAAACAAATAAATAAAAGAGAGAAATCCATGACTCTCTTAACTATTTGTTTATATTTTTTCTGTCACTGTCAGCTCTTCATACTGTGTACCTTGTCTGTCGGTAAATATCTGATAAAGACAGACCTTGTCCAAAACAGCTGAGATGAGAACAGGCAGAAAGCAAAAATGCAGAAAGGAAACAGATATAAACACGATGGTTGTACTGAGTCTGGCTGGGATGCAGTTAACTTTCTTCATAACAGCCCATATGGGACCGTGTTTTGGATTTGTGACTAAAACAGTGTCCATAACAGACTGATGTTTTAGTGCATTGTTGTGCAGTGCTTGCTCAGAGTCAAGGCCTTTTCTGCTCCTCACCCCACCCCACCAGTGAGTAGCTGGGGGTGCACAAGAAGTTGTGAGGGGACACAGCTGGGACAGCTGACCCCAACTGACCCAAGAGATGTTCCATACCATATGATGTCATGCTCTACAATAAAACTGGGGGAAATGAAGAGGAAGAGGGGAATCATAGAATCATAAAATGGTTTGGGTTGGAAGGGACCTTAAAGATCATCTAGTCCCAACCCCCTGCCATGGGCAGGGACACCTTCCACTAGACCAGGTTGCTCAAAGTCCCGTCCAACCTGGCCTTGAACACTGCCAGGGAGGGGGCAGCCACAGCTTCTCTGGGCAACCTCTTCTAGTGCCTCACCACCCTTACAGTAAAGAATTTCTTCCTTACATCTAATCTAAATCTGCCCTCTTTCAGTTTAAAACTGTACCCCTTGTTCTATCACTACACACCCTGATGCAGAGTCCCTCCCCATCTTTCCTGTAGCCCCTTTAAGTACTGGAAGGCCGCTATAAAATCTCCCTGGAGCCTTCTCTTCTCCAGGCTGAACAACCCCAACTCTCAGCCTGTCCTCACAGGGGAGGTGCTCCAGGCTCCTGATCATCTTCATGGCCTCCTCTGGACCTGCTTGAGCAGGTCCATGTCCTGATGTTGGGGCCCCCAGAGCTGGACATGGGACTGCAAGTGGGGTCTCACAAGAGAGGAGTAGAGGAGGAAAATCACCTCCCTTGACCTGCTGGCCACACTTCTCTTGATGCAGCCCAGGATAATGGTTGGCTTTCTGGGCTGTGAGCACACACTGCTGGCTCACAGTCAATTTTCCATCCACTAATACTCCCAAGTCCTTCTCTGCAGGGCTGCTCTCAATCCACTCATTGCCCAGCCTGTATTTGTGCTTGGGATTGCCCTGATTCATGTACAGGACCTTGCACTTGGTCTTGTTGAACTTCATGAGGTTCACACAGGCCCACCTCTCCAGCCTGTTCAGGTCCCTCTGGATGGCACATTCCTTCCCTCCAGCATGTCGACCACACCACACAGCTTGGTGTCCTCAGCAAACTTCCTGAGGGTGCACTCAATCCCACTGTCCATGTGACTGACAAAGATGTCAAACAGCACCAGTCCCAATACTAACCCCCACTCATCACTGTTCTTCACTTGGACATTGCGTTGTTGACCACAACTCTTTGAGTGCAATCATCCAGCCAATTCCTTATCCACCAAGTGGTCAGTCTCTCAAATCCATGTCTCTCCAATTTAGAGACTAGGATGTTGTGCAGGAGCAAGGATGTTGTGCAAGAACATTCATGGTTACAGTGTTTGTCTTCCCAAGTAACCATGACATGTGATGAAGCCCTCCTTTCTAGTAAGTGGTTGGACATCTGCCAGTCGATAAAAAGTAATGAATATATTACTTATTTCACTTTGTTTGCTCACAGCTTTGTTTCAGTTAACAAACTGTCTGTATCTTGGCCCATGAGTTTTCAGCTTTTGTTCTTCAGATTCTCTCCCCTGGGTCCCGCTGGAGGGGAAGTGAGTGACTGGGTGGGTGCTTGGCTGCTGGCTAGGGTCAACTCACCATGGTAGTAAACATCAGACATCCAGCCAGTTAACAACTATCAAATGTTTTAAAGACCTCATGGCAAATGATTTCCACCACCACTCAATGACCAATCCCATCTCTTATATTTTGGCTCAAGATGATGCAGCTCCTGTAGATGTTTACGAGGCTAAAAGCAGAAGGTAGTAAGAATAACAGGGCTAACCCTGTGATTTGGTACCTTAACCATGAGGGACAACTGTTTGGTGAACCAGAGTGCAGTTTTGTCTCTATAGGATGGGGTAGGGGAAAGGAACAGACAAAAGAAAATCAGTTTCTGCTCAATGTACAAATCCAAGTAGTTTTCTCACCTACCAGCAGGTAAGTTGTAGCTCATTATTGCTGTGAGGATAGAGGTGGTTGCACAAATGAATGGGGTGAGACAGCAGTAGCTTACTCAGGCTAAAATTATGAAGTCACTGCCTTTGGGAAGAGAAAGTCTCTCTAGCAGGTGTCCTTGCCTGCATTGTGGATAAAAGAAAAAAAAACCCAACCAATCCACCACCACCAAATATAAGTTGGGGTTTTTTTTTGTGAGCAATGGCAATACATTTCAGCCAAAGTTAAATGACCTCCAACTTTTGTAATGTGAAAATGACATATATTTTGATTTTTTCAGTTTTGTCCTTTATCTCCATTTTGGAAGTTTATCTCCCGTGCTTCTCTAAAGGCAAACCAAAGGATCAACAGCCTCAGGAGACTGGAGATGGTGACCTTGAAAATACCGGATGGCTTGGCTAAGCACATAAATGCAATGAGGCAGCACTAATTCTTGTCCAGGTGTCTGGAAGGCAAAGAACAATATAACTCAATATAACTAAGCCATGGGAGGTGGGGTGGGGGGAGGAAGGACAGCGTTTTCACAACACTCTGTGTTTGGCTGAGTGATGACAGTGGACACCACCACTTCCACAGCACCGTGCTGTCACTCTGTGTGTCTGTGCTGTCTGTCACCTGGCTCTAATCCATGAGGGGTGGCCAAGTGCAGTTTTGCTTCACCTAGCTTTTGTGTTCATAACAATTTTAGAGATAAGGGGTAATTTTAAAAACACATACACAAATTTCCTCCCAGGAAATGAGACCCACTGCTTTAAGTAGCCTCTTATCAGGCATTGTGGATCTCTGTTTCAGCCTGTATCATTTTATGCTGCTGTTGTTAAATCAATCCAACATGGAAGTCTCAACCACCTGAGACTGTACTCATGTACAGCTCTTTTTAATTATGTCTGTATGAATAGACATAAATAGACCCCAGTGTAGGTGTCTATTCTGATCTAAGAATGTCATATTTAAATGTAGCTTGAACCTGTTCCTTGCTGACTTAATCTAAACCAAAATAAACCCTTTCTTAAGCCACAAAAGACTGCTCATTATTTTATAACTAACCACTAAAGATATATTGTCTCAAATTAAAAATGGTTAAGGTTGTTTGGAAAAAATTCTTTACAACCAGATAAGTTAATGGAAAGCATATTGAACTCTAGCCAGGGCTGTGCTGAAAGCAATTCAGTAAGTTTATATTTAACCCACTTCTGAAATCTAAGCCAGGTCCAAAACTAGCTGTTAAAATCTGTCTTCAACATGCTGCCTTCTGCCCTATTGCTGTCTTCATGTGCACAAACCCAGCGTTTATGCTTGACTCTATAGGAGACTTCTTTTCCCTACACTTGCTCAGGGTCCAGCAAAGGAGCAGATGCAATCTCATCTGTTACTGAGATTACAGCAGAAAGGCTCGTTACTCCAACTGCTCCCTCATCCATCCTCTTTCCTTTTTCTGCTTCTGAGCTTGATTGATATTCAGAGGGTGGAATAACCCTGGAAATTTGTTTAGGAGCAAATCACAAGTAATATTGTAGAATATCATCTATCACTGTACATAGTATATTCTTATCTCTTAAAATGACTGTTTTGTGTCAGCATTGAATGAAACATGAAAGTTTAGATCACATGCTTCCACAAAATTGATGCTCAGATTTAACTTGCATTGTTTGGAGACACTGAGGTAAAATGAAATAAAAAACTGGTTTAAAAACTCTACATACTATTTGTGTTCACACAATAATCTTGGGTTATATCCTTCACTCCTGTGGCACTTGATGGACAGATCTGGATGCCTTTCCCAAACTAAACTCAGAAAAGGAATGCGAAAGAATGGTACTTCACAGTCTACAGCTGGCCGTGAGGAGTTTCTGCATCATCTCTGCATGTTATCTACAAGCGAGTCGGCACTGAGCCTGCATCAGCCTGTGACCGCACTAGCTGAGAGCGGAGGAGAGGTGGAGTGTTTAGCCTTCCTTGTGTGGGGAAGGAGGCTGCTGTGATCCAGAGTAAGAAGCATCATTGGAGAGGTCAAATACTGGGCGAACTTGTTCACAGGGAACAGCCCAAGGCTTCCAGTCCTCAGGCCTTTTTTTCCTTTACTGCTAAGTATAGAGGTTGGAAAGCTCTGTGTGTGTCTATGTCTTGAAAAAATACTTAAGTTGGTCACAGAGTAATGCATTCCCCCACTTGGCCTTTAGATTGATAAGTAGTCTGTACTAAAATGGTGGCCACGCAATGAGATGCGTAGGGGGTCATTGACATATCAGTCATAAAACTCTAAATGTGTGAGTCCTCACTGTGTGGTGGTGTTGTGTGCAGAGACAGATTCTTCCTTGGAGGTCTTACTGGCAAACATTTCCCTGACTTAGATCACAACTCAGAATAAGCTGAAAGACAAAAGGGCCACTTTTTTGGACTACTATTATTACTAATAATTTTTTTTTTTTTGTTAACCTACAAATTTCTTCTTTTTTGTCCCTTCCCTATTTTGCTGGGGGGAGGGGGTGGGGGTGGGGGTGGGGGTGGGGGGGGACTAAACAACTGGCCACGTGGCGATTTGCTACCGGCTGAGCTCAAACCACAACAGCCAAGTTGGTAGTGATGCCACTGGAGCAGAATCAACAAAATGAAGCTAGATGACGGTGAGTTAAAGAGGTGGAATACCTGAGATATTTGCAAATGAGCTGCTGGGATAAAGCATCGCAATTAGGACCTATTAAAAGAATATGTTTCCAATTCATTGCATACAGTTAACATAGTTGTGGGTACTGAATCCCTCCACCACTGTCAATGCGCAATACATTCTCCCTTTAGAGGAACCTGAATTACTTTCCAAATGGTTTGTCCAATTTCAGATGAAAATTGTCTTTCAGACAATAGCACAGCAGTGTCTCCAGGATGAGAGTTGTTCTCTTCTATGTAGAAAATTAATGGCTTGTTTTGTTCAAACTCTCTCTGTCTTCTCCCCATGCTGATAATCTATTCTGAGTTATATTTAATGGTAAAAAAGCTGCAGCAGCTGAAGCCAGGCTCAAGGTGAACTATCTTCCCATTTAGAAAATAGAACAGATGTATTTCAATTGAGATACAAAATGAGAGGCCCTGACCAGTTATGGTTGTTGAAGACTGGCTCGAAGAGCTACCTGAGAAAACAATGGTTCATTTGCTTGCCTTTGGCCTGAAATTCCTGTTGCAGATTCAAATTGGGAAAATTCTTTGCTTCTTTTCCAGAGCTTTTGTGTACTGCTCATAGCCTTGTTGAAACAGCTGCTGTCTGATGCGAATCAACTGCATTTTGATAGTGGATGGAGATGAACCTAGAATGAGAAAATGCAGACAGTGCTGTCAGAAAGGGACTATGGTGGTGGTGTTTTACCATATGTCAGAAACATTAAGGTTGGTACCAAAATCTTCTAGCTGGAGAAATGAGACAGATATGGGAGTTGTTTAAGGGAAAAGATGGATCTCCAGGAGAGGACATTTTTTCTAGTTTCAGAGGAAAACTAGATTCATTAGCTTTGGTGATATCATACATTCTATTACCCAGACCATTTGGAAAGTTGAGGAAAGTAAGACTCATTATATGGACTTCTGAGGTATCCTGTATTCCAAACAAAGCTTGTCAAAGCTAGATTTTCAGAAGTGCTCCTATTTAGCTATTTCAATAAGTGGGTAGATTTCCAGGGGAATTGCGACCTTCCAGGAGCTGAACACCATTGAACATGCAAGCTGAGCACCTTTGAAAATTTGTCCCAAATACAAACTATGTCTTTTTAAAATACTATATTACAGGGAGGGACAAATAACCAGGTGAATAAAGAGCTCAAGGGTTTTTGATTCTCCTTGTGCACAAGGCTATCCATTCCTCCCTGAGGAAAGGGAGAGACTAACTGTGAACTCAATGGTCTCTGAGGTGCTTGAGATAATTGTGGTACAACTGGTTTGATTTGGAAATGGAATTAGAGTGTTCTTTTTCACTCTTCTAATTAATCAGGCTTGAATGTCTATATTTGCAACTCCTTCAATTAGTTCTCTACAGATCGGCCCCCACCCAATCTATTAAATTCTGGGATTTGTGTTTGGAGTGAAAGTGCTCTACAGATGCAAAGCTCTCAGCTAAATTACTTCTCTCAAAAGTTACATTTTGGAAGTTGAGGAAAGCAAAACACAAAACTTGCTAGAGTTTGATAATTGCAGTCCAACTGTTCCATTTCTCCCTTCAAGCCAATGCAAGGAGCCAAGCAAACCATATATTGTCTCTGGTGTTTCTGTTTGACATCCAGGTTCTCTTTTTTTGCCCCTTGTCTACAAGGAAGACCAAATGGAGTCTGCAGCAGATTTTTAAATAGCCAAAGCATAGCCAAAGCCTAATGTAAAATTAAAAAACCACAAAACCCCAGACCTGAGCAAAAAAACCCCCAAACCCTTCTCCCAGCCATTCAATTAGTAAAACATGCAATTCTGAGACAGTGTAAACTAAGTGCAAGTCAAACCCAGAAAAGTTCAAAAGAACTCTGTGGAAAAAAGCAGCAAGAAAATCAGACACTAGAGACAGAATCCTTGGTAAGGTGGTGGGTTCTTAAACATGCTCAGTCTAGTCACAGCTACAGAAACAGAGCTGAAATCAAGGATATCAGTGTCTGTCTGTCCCTCTGCAGCAGCAACTTCTATTCCATGTAGTTCAGGTCTTGATGGCCAGCCTCCACACAGACTCCTCACATAGTGTAGCAGGTTGACTCACTCACATGGTTTTTAGTGGTAATATTATTCTCAAAGTCTGTTCTTTCTCCCTCCTTTTCTCTTTAGGTGAAATTTTTGCATCATTTAAGTGAAGAGTTTGAAACTTATTATATATCTGACAAATCAGTCTCCCTAGTTACGAAGCCTGGGCTGGGAAGACAGGAGCAGGTTAGTCAGTTGTTAAAGCTATTGTTACTCATTTTGACCAGTTTTTTGTGGTGCAGGACTATTGTCTAAAGTACCTAGGAGCATTTATCCTTTTATGTATATACTTAGTACCACCAGTAAGAGGAGATATTTATAGGAGTGGATGAGTCTTTCCAGTCTCCAGGCAATATTTCACAGTGGAGACCTTGGAACAAAAGTTTATGAACTTTCTGACTCACAGCCCTCACTTTCAGCTTCAGGAAGCCGCTTTCCCTTGCATTTTGAAACTTGTGACTCAAGTTTTGAAGTTGTTTCATTAGGAGAGCTTCCTTTTGTGCTTTCAGAAAATCTTTGGTAAGTTAGAGGGATTTGAAGACAAAAGGTTCTATTCTCGTAAAACCTCAGAGTTAAGACAGGACAGGGTTTGACCAGTGAGAGGGTGTTGGAGACTCCATTTTTTAACACGACCTGCTTGCCAAAATCCATGTTCCCTACACATTGCAATGCTGTATTTTCCTGAGGATGTCATGACAGAAAGCTGTTGTAACACTGGTGCCTCAATTGCAGGGGTCATACAGGACTGAGAGAAGATTTCTCCTTGTCACTGCACATATAATAATGCTTCCCATTCAGTGCAACTCAAAGTGAGTACACTCGGATGAGTGTATGCTACATCCTTTCCCATTGACTAAACAGAAAAATTCATCAAATGCCCATGTGTATGAAACTGTTGTAGAAAGTGACACACTCTGAGGAACCCAATACTGGTCCTGTTTGGAGTTAGACAGTTGTGATATGGGTTGTTGAAAAGCGTGAGAGGAGAAGAGAGAAAGTAAAATGGAAACGCTTTTTTCTTTTGCCATCCTTGAAAAATATTCTGCAATGGGAAAATGCACAAACTGCCCAACACAAACAGTTATGTCTTAACAGAGGCACTTTTCAATCATCATTCTCTTGAGGCTTCTGACTGCTCTGAAGTGGATTTTGCAGTTTTCTAAGTTCAGTTACCATGGAATACTCTAGAAACTGGGGAACAGGCTTGACAGTTTCCTGGGATTTTTATTTGAGTGTGTTTATTTTTCAAGAAGGTGTTGTTGGTTATCAGCAGGAAATAGATTGTACAAACAGCTTTTCATTAAGGGTGCTTGACCGTAGCCCTGAGCCACAATGGATGTTAAAAGAATTGAATGAATTTCCCAGCACATCTGTGAGCTGCAAGGGAGGCGTGTGTAGGCTTTCACGCTGAAGCTTCTGATTAAAGCAAACTCTACGCAAAGGGAAAATGCAGCTTCCTTTTGTGAAGAGCAATTCCAGGCACTGTTAGGTAAATTGCTAGGTGCGCGCTTACTACAGGGACAGAGATGGCAAGGGAAGGGGTACATAAGTACTGAGGCAGAAGTGAAGAAGCTTCTTGAACGTTAGCAATGAATAAAAGACGTTACAAATGTCAGATATATTTGTGAAGTTCCTGTTGGTGATCAGGAGCCTTAATCAAGGTGATGGTGTCTCACCTGTGTTTCTTCCCCTCTTTGCCATGTTTAGAGAGTAGAAGTGAGGTGAAGGGAATTGATGCATCACAGTTGAGCGTAGGGGAAACTTTACTGGTAAAGATCCAGCAGGACATAATCGTAAGGGTGATCCCTCCAAGGCTCTTGTTTTCATGTCCAAGTCAGGAATATGTGTTGGGAATACAAAGGGTCTTTGCTTTCACATCTGATTTATCTGACAGGTCTTGGTGAGACATAGACACAGCTTAAATACTCTTCTCTGATGTTGCAAGAACTGCTCTGACCCTCTTAGGGATGTAGAAACTGTTCAGTGAATGCCTGGAAACTCTTTCTGGGAGAAACCTCCACATTTTCCCACTTCAAATCAGAGAAAGAAGATGACAAATGTAGTCCTACTTGTGATAGAACAAGGGAGGAAAGACAGAGGTAGACAAATGGGACTTTAGATAATTTCCTTATTTTAAATCAGGACAGTTACTTATTGCACAGTCCTCATCCCACCATCCTGCCTCAGAGGGCAAGGCATTCCTGCCAGGATGGTGGTACAGAGGGTGCCAGGATAAGGTGATGACTGGAGTTTGGGGGAGGTACCAGGCTTCCAAGGGAAGGATAAAAATAAGTGAGAGAAGGACAAGAAAAGAAACATTGGTTTGGCTTGATCCCCTATTCTTAATCCACTTTGGAAGGGGAATCCTTATTAGTAGGTGAAATCTCTGTGATCTATGGTGAGAGCAGAGGTCATAAACTTCACAAAGGGCTTTGCCTCTCCATAAGTCCAGAGGGAATTGGTTGGCACTGAGGGCAGTGTCTGAGCTTTATTTTGGTCATGTAAACTGCTACTTCATGTCCTAGAAAATTGTAGCATTACTGCTACTTAGCTAATTGTTGGAAAGACAGTGAAAAAGGGTTTATGGTGAAACTAAATGGCTCACAAAGTTGGCATGAGTAAAAAGTGCTTCTATAAATGCCATTGTTACATCAATTTCACAGCCTTTGTAGCAGGGGTCTTAACAGCATTTTGTTTGCTTTATGTAGGCCTTATACATGTCCTCCCTTCTCCTGAGATGCACAAGGGCACTGAGTTGCACACTGAGAAACAATTTCTCCAATGAGAGATTCTTAAGTACATTTTTCCCCGCAGAATCCACAGCAAGAAACAAGACTGGTGCTCACTAAAAAATAAGTGTTGCTGCCCTATTTCTGCATTTTCACGTACCTAATAATCACCTTTGTAAATAAGATCTGTGTGATTCTGTTCCTTTAGGCAGATGTTCAAGAAGGGTTTTCCCCCTCAAAAATACCCCACTGACTTCCCTACTTTTCTGATTACTGGGTGGAATGGTTTTCCTTTGAGGCTGACACAGTGAACTTGGAAAAGATTTATGGTCACCAAACAAAGGCAGAAGCTATGACAAAGGAATAGAGGTGAGGAGAAAATAATCATTTGAATTATTGCCTTAGGAATGGCCAGAGAATGGCCTTCAAGTCTCGGTTCAGTCTCCTCTCTCTCAAAGTATTGTGGCAGTACAAAGACCTTGTGGTCCTCAACACATGAGAAATTTCCTGGCCCACAGCGCTAACTAGATGCATATGTGTGTGAAAGATTTGATGTGCCAGATTTGGTGCATTTTCCCTGTTCTTTTCCCTGAGGAGTGCTATCTTGCTGACATTATAAACAAGCAGACACTACATGTATATGAAGCAGGGAAGAAATGAAAACAGGATGTTAAAAAGAATCATATTGTAATGAGACTTTTCTGCTTTACAACGGTATTAATAGTGTGTTCCTGGCTCTGACTTTTAAGTAGAGCTGAAGTGCTTTATCTTGGATTGGTGAATATTGTTTAGAATGGCTGTGTGATATTTTTCTTCTTTGGAATTTCTGAATTTGCCATATCTGAGAGTAGATCATGTGAATGGGATGAATAGTTTTCACTCTTTCCAAACATTCTTCAGTAGTGGTTTATAGGGTTACCTGTTCTGACCAATGACTACCTGGACACATAAAAGACTGTTATTTTATCTCCTTCCCCATCTTTTCGCTCCAAAAAACTACTCAAAAAATTAAGTCACTGTGAAGGAACCAACTATCTCTAGTAGGATTAGATAAAAAGTAAGCAATTGCTTTTACAGCTTTTATATAGTTCAGAAAATTCTTTTAAACATGAAATCACAGAATCACAGAATCATCTAGGTTGGAAAAGACCTTGAAGATCACCTAGTCCAACCATTAACCTAACATTGACAGTTCTCAACTAATGACTAAATGTCATTATTTTATCGATGGTATCTTTCCAGATTTCACTTTGCCATAAATGAAGACAAATATGGGAAAGAATACTTCAAACCAAACCCTTTGTTTGCTCAAACTTTGGGTGGACCGCATGCAAGAAGTTTTCACTGTGCAGTGTATGCACACAGGCAGGTGGGAGCTAGTTCTGGCAGAGTTTCAAACAGCTGGGGCTGAAGCTCACTCTGGGATGCAGCCTGTGTAGTCATGCTGGTGGCAAAACTCTTAGCAAAGACTATTATCTTTGGTGCAACACTGAGCTAACACAGTTTGTAGATCAGAGCTGGCTTGTGGATGGCTGATTCATATCACAAACAATGTTTATTTCTTCTCTCATACACTGTAATGTTCCTACCTACACAGAAAAAGAAAAGGTCCTCTGATGTGTTCCCTGATAATATGATTCGCGACACCTTACTGCCTTTCCAGAAGAAAAATGTGTGCTTCAAAGGAGACTTGAAGGCTACAAGGCACCTCCTCTGTTGGTCTGACATCAGAAGGGCTGTATGTCCAGACAGCGGGTACACTGGAAAACACTTTGGGCTGGGGTAAGGGGATCAAGTGGTAATGAGGCTGCCTCAAGTTCCTACCCAACAGACAGGAACGTTGAGGTTCTGACATGTTTAGCAGATGCCTGCTGATATACTGTGTTTATGCAGTTATTTCAGCTCATGTTGAATCTAGAAAATAAGATCCTTTCAAAACACAGTTTGTTGCTGTACCCTTCTGAAACAACTCAGAGGTTTCCACCACATCATCAGCCTACGTGCTTCAGCCAGCTTCTGAAGTTACAACATTCAGAGGGCTCAAGACTTACATATGTTGGTACACAAAACCCACTAGTGAATGTCATTGAAGGGCACGAGTCACACATAAATTAGTTATGTATGTTGATGGTGTTAGCCAAAAGGGGGATTTTTATAACCTGCCTCTGGAGCACAGCAACTCAGGCTTGTTCTCAAGTTGTACTGTCATTTCACAAAGTCTCCAGATTGTAACACAGTGCTTCACATTGGTAGGAAGAAGGGGTTTGATAGATTTTTCCTCTTCTTCTTCCAAAGTCACTGTAGAAAGCAAAAATGGGACCTATTGCAGCTTTCACTCTAAGGACAGAACATGTTGTGTCGGACTCTGGAAGATTACTGCATTGCGTGCTGTGAAGAAGTCATCAGGCATTGCCGTAACTGCCTCTCCATGCTACATACACTTGCTGGAGATCTTTTTTTCAGATATATGAATTGATCAGAGTTAATTTTTAAGTTGAAATGTTGTCTTTTATGTTCCTTAGGTGGTACAGCCTTTCATTTCTGATACTATTGATTCTTGAATCTCTGAGCTGTGCTAGCTTTCTCCTTCAAGGAAGGGGAACAGGGAAAATACTCTCTCAGTTCCTGGGCCAATAACCTTAATGAAAGAAGTATTTTCATGCTGCTATTTTATTGGCTTATGTGACCTCCTTACACTCTTTCACAGGGGCCATCAACATTCTCAGGCTTTGGCCTGTTCCTCATCAAGACTGTCCCCACTGTAACTCTTATGTAAGCCTGTCACTCCAAGCCCCCGTCCTACAGTAGCTGTTGGTTCCTGCTTTTCTATAGGTCTTGGCCATACTCATCAAACACGTTTCCAAACTTCCACCCACTTCTGAGCTGCATGCCAGTGATTCTACAGCTCATTTCTCTTCCCTGCTTGGCTTTGCTATTGCCTGCAGTCAGGTGTGTTCTCTAGGAAAAGAGGGGCGAAGAGGAGCAGCTGGGACTTTGTGGAATACCGCGTTTTCTCTTTCTGTTTGAGGTATTTGGCAGCTTCTTTTTGCTAACCTGATCCCTGGCAGCAAGAGCAGAACACCTTTGTGCAGTCACCTGTTTTGCCCATGCCTTGAATCAAACCTGGTTTAATACCACTCAGTGGGCATCTTGGACTTTGGTTTAAGAAATAATTGGAAGTGTATGCCACACACCAGGGGACATAGCTGTCAATTTCTTTTTACTGCTAGGAATAGAGGTGCAATCCAGCAACACTACGATCACCACTCTCTTCCCCTGGAATTGAAGTAACATCCCTCCCATGCAGAGGAAACTGCTTCTCATCTTTCCTAGAGCCAGGAGCTGGAGGCATGAAATCACAGGCATTACCGTATTGAATTTACATGTTGCATAGGAATCCTTGTCCCCTGGGATCTGTACTACCATATCAAATATTGAGGTCTGAGATCAAGACCTGAACTTTATATCATAACACCATGAACTGCATTTGCCTGCTCAGACTGTACCTTGCACGCTGTTGCCACCTTGCCATGAATGGGGCTACAGCCAGGCACACTGGAGGGACTGGCACCGTAACAGCTAGATGCTAGATCTCATTCTTATGCAATCTATGTACAGCAGTCTCTTTCATCCTCGCCCTTAACTTCTGTTTGCTCAGTGAAAGCAGCACGTAGGCAAATAACATTTTGCATTTTAAAAGAGTTTTAATTTGTAGCTGTTTTCAAAGTACACACCAAGGCTAATGAATAGTCACTTCATTCTCTAGGATACACAGGAACAACGGACTAAAATTAGCATTAATTAGCTGAATTACAGTAGCACCAAGAGGCTTCAACTGAGCTCAGGGTCGTGCTGCAGTATGTTTAGGATGAGCATGCTGTGTGAAACTGGTACAGGTTGGTGTAGTTGCCATTATAACAAGGGAGAGGCGATCAAGGCGTGACTTCCTTCTTGAGGTGCTACAGCTAAAGTTGGAGACCTGGTGGAATGTTGCAGTGAGTAGTGGATCTTCATTGCGCTCCAGAGTTCACTTGGCTTCCCATTTGAATGTTACTACAATTCCATGTCTCATTTACTCATTTGTTTTTGCTCATTTCACTGATCCTACTTAGAGAATGGTTCCATGAATGCTTGCAATACCACAGCAGAGAAGGGTAGGACAGGAAGTAATTAAGAGCTGGTGGGAACCTCTTCATCTGGAGAAGTATTTAAATACTACCCCTTTCTTAACAAGAACAACCTATTCTGTCCCCAATGGCAGGGCCTGTTTGGTTCAGCCAGCCAAGTCAAAGGATAGGAGGGAGAGAAGGGATGAAGCATCATGCATTAGGGCACCATGATTTCTGAAAGTAGTAGGTAGTTCAAATCCCTCTATGCTACCCTCCAACATTATGGCAGTGACCTGATGAGCTCCTACCTGAGGGGATGGACAATGGCAGGAAGCCCAGAAAAAGGGTCCTTGCAACCCTACCTGTTCCAGGTAGTCTTTAACACTCTGTGAAGAGGAATTACTGTGAGATTTTTGCAAAAGGCAGAACAGCAAATTTGGTAAAAGCTCCTCACTGTGCATGGGGTTCCCTTGTTTCCGTTGGCATCACAAAATGTTGATAAACTTTTAATGTTACCTGAGCATGAATGAAATGTACCAGATTTGCAGTTCTGAAGGTGGGTGCTCTGTTCTTGAGCTGAATTTCACAGAAAACACTGTCTCTGAAGGCTTGTGCTTCAAATCTGCTACACAAAAGAGGGGAAAAAGACCCATTTAATTTTTCACAATTTTTCTTTTGGCCTATTTGCTATGCCTTTTACTCAGTGAAACTTTTTGCTCGATCTGATGGTTGTTTTCATTCCTTGGCACTGGTCTACTTAGAATTTGATGGAGAAAACCAATTCATTTTGCTCAGGCCCTCTCACTACTGGTGGATGATCATTAAAATGGCGGCAATGTCAGGCTGAGATTATGTTGCAGAAACCACACTGTATTTTGGCTTAGTGTAATGATGCAAGAATATTGAATATTGCTTCTTTCCAACTTCCTTCTACTTACTGTGCTTCCTAAAATGAAGCAATGATCTCTTTGACCTGTGACATCCATCGGCAACCTTGCATAATCAGATTAAAGGGTAGGAGAACAAGAGTTACAAAAGCTGGTGCAAAGCTACAATTATAGAACATGCACAAAATCACAAGTGCTAAAATACATAGAAACTACTGATTCATGGAAGTTGGAAGTCTAGATCAGTTCGAATAAATTTTCAAGAAATCTCAGTCTTCACGCTGTCTCCAGCAGGTTCATTGTCGGTTATATAGACACCCCTGGAGACTAATGCATTAGTCAGGTGTATTTCCACACCACCTTAGAGACAAATGCCAGGACACTCTACCTATGCTGGGACATTAGCCAACTGTGTGCTTCTGATAGCAGGGCACTGACCCTGAGCCAATACATCCAGCCTTCACAAAGTTCCTGGCCTCTCAGCAAAGCAGAACTAACTTATTTTGCCATTACACAGCTTTTGCATGGGTACTGACTCATCTTTTCCATGCACCTGCCCACAATATACTACAAAGACAACTTCTGACATCTTAGGGGCATCTCAGTGTACCACACTTTCAGAGCAACCACACTGTAAATTTAATCTTTCCTCCACTCTGTCTGGAAGAAATAGGAAGGAGGAGGTGTATCCAACCTACTTCACATCTCCTAGGCCATGAGGGGTTTCTCAAGGTTCCCTTCTAAAAGAACAGTGCTCACAATCTCACTTGCCACCTTCTTTGCAATGAACAACGGGTTTCAAGCATTTCCATCTTTCTCCCGAGGAAAGAGGCTCATTTCTCCTTATATCTCCTATAAAAGGCAATGGCAAGGGACAACCTCTTTTCCTCCTTTGCTCTGTTTGTTCACCAGTGCTTCTTGGGAAGGTCTGGGAGATGGGCCTTCGATGTGCCATATTTGACAGCCGAGTCTGCCCAAGCCCACTCAGAGCCTCAGCAATCCCTCCCACTCATGGCACAGAGCTGTGCCAGCTGCTGCAGCATGGCCTGCAAGACACAGAAACACAATGATTAACTGAGGTTAAATAAAATACGAATAGATGGAACTGGACTAGATTTTAGCCCTTTAAATAGGTTAAACATGCAGGGCTGCTTCAGACTCAAGTTTTATTTCTCTGGTCTCTTCTGAACTCTGGAAGGAGTATTTTGCAGGGAAAGGGCTGCTTTGGATATGTTAAAGGTATAAGCAGTAGGAAGGAGGGGAGGATAGAGGTACTTTAATTCTGCTTTGGAGATATTTTTTGCTGCTGCTACCTTGCATTCCCTGTAGGGATTCAGAGAAACGTTGGTGATCCCTTACATGTTTTCTGGAAGCAGACAGGAATTTGTACAGTGCAGCACTTGGTATTTGATTTAGCCTATGCTCCATTATATTTGAAATGGGCTTTCTTAACGTTTCCTGCATTAGAAAGTATTTTTATGGCAGTCAGCAAAAGAGAAGAAAGGTCTGATTGCACTGATAGCCTCTAGCAAATAGTATTGCTTTGCTAAGTGTAGGAAGAGGTCTCCTCTTATTTTCCTTAGGTGAACATTTCTTTTTTGGAAGATGAAACACCTGACTACTAAGCTAGCAGAAATGTCCAGCTGCAGATCAGAACATTACGATATGTTTGTTGACTAAAACACCTTGCGGTCTGCCAGACCGTGCTACCTTTCTCTGTGGCCTGAGGTCAGCTAATTCATAATCATCAAATACTAATGACTTGCTCAGGGCTTGTCATTTCCTATTATATAGAAATAAGCAAGTGGATGGCATTCAGAAAGACAGTGAGTAACATTAGTTTCATAACCACATAAAACCTCACCTTTGTGGATGCATACTCTTCTGAGATTAAGATATTTGATTAGGAAATTAAGAGAGTGGAAGATCTGTTAGCTTGCAGGTCAGCCTTTTTCCAAGAGAAGATAGCGTGTTCCTAAGTGGTTTGTCTGTTTTTAAATATTTCCATGTAAGGGGAAGGAAAAGGTTCATCTCTTCTCCTGGGATAGTCTTCGTGTTTCCAACAAATCTTAGGTGGAAGATTTATAATCTTTAAGAATGTCACCCTTAGGTTATAAAGTTAATTTATTTGCATTCCCTAATTACATATGAGATGTGCTCAGTTTACAAGTTAAAACCTGGGGTGGGTTTTGTTGTTGATTTTTTTTAAGATGCTGGCTTTGCAAACTCATCCTGGAACTGGAAAATAAACAGTATTTTCTGCCTCCAGTGCTACTTCTAATTATATCAATTTCTCAGGGTGTGAGAGGAAGGTTATTTCATTGGCAAAATGAGAAGCAGGATAAACTCCTGTTTACCTTCTGTTTAGTGGTGGTGGGTTTGTAAAACTAGCTAGAGAAAAAGCTAAGACAGATCCTATGAAGGTCAAAACTACTATAATTTATGCCAGCTGCCCAGAGGCACTTGCTGTTATCACACTATGCTAACAAACCTTAAAGTCCTAAAATATTTTGGTCCAAAATAACATAACTCTCCATATTTCATTAAATGATGTCTTATTTTGCTGCAGCTGAGTATCTGGCCCTGTGAGCTGATTTCATGTTTCCAGCTGGAATCATTATTTCTTTGGCTGTGGTGTCCTGGTTTCAGCTGGGATAGAGTTAATTTTCTTCCTAGTAGCTGGTACAGTGCTGTGGTTTGGATTTAGTATGAGAATAATGTTGATAACACAGGGATGTTTCAGTTGTTGCTGAGCAGTGCTTATCCTAAGTTAAGGATTTTTCAGTTTCCCATGCTCTGCCAGCGAGCAGGTGCACAAGAAGCTGGGAGGGAGCATGGCCAGGAGAGCTGACCTGAACTAGCCAAAGGGCTATTCCATACCATAGGACGTCATGCTCAGTTATAAACTGGGGGGAGTTGGCAGGGAGGGGCCAATCGCTGCTCGGGGACTGGCTGGGCATTGGTCAGCGGATGGTGAGCAATTGTCTTGTGCATCATTTGTCTTTTCTTGGGTTTTATCTCTCTATATTTTTGTTATATTTTTCATTACCATTATTATTATTCAATTATTAAACTGTTCTTATCTCAACCCACAAATTTTACTTTTTCTTCCAATTCTTCCCATCCCACTGTGGGGAGGGAGAAGTGAGTGAGTGCCTGCATGGTGCTTAGTTGCTGGCTGGGGTTAAACCATGACATGTGAGAAGGTTCATCCCATGTTTATGCTTAAATCAAGAATGTCGGACTCAGTAGTATTTGTAAACCGTGAACATTATTGAACATCTTTGTGCTACATAAATATTCTGATAGACTTGAGCAAAATCCCAAAGTCCTAGCCCAGTATTCGGTGTCATTTAATTTATGGCATGTATTTCCCCCAATATTTTCAGCATCTTGGCTGATGAATCTGGAGAAGGCACTGTCAGGATATATGGATTTTCAGAAATTCACATCTGGGGATGGACATTCCAGATTAACATTAATAAATGGGGTGGAACATTGGCTGACCGGTGAGCTGTGACAAGACCAGTTATTTTCCTTGCCTTTGTAAAAGTTGGCTTCGGTCAGCATCCTCAAGTCTGCCAAGTACAATGAGAAAAAAGAAAAAAAAATTTAGTTGCTACCGTAGCTTGATTCTGACATCAGTGGACATACAAAATACCTATTTCTCTGTCAATGCTGATTCTGTCGCCAGATCTGAGCTATGAATGAAAGGGTCATAGGGTCCCTTCCAGGAACTCAAGTTGCCTGTTTTTTGCCTGGAACTAAAGGAAGTTGGTATGTCCTTTACAAAGAAAATGTTGTGATTAATAGTGTTTTATTTGCCCCACCTGAAATTCATAGTCCAGCCTGACCTGGGGAAATCTGATGGTCCATTTGAAGTTTAGAGCTTGAGGAGGGGCAGGGGACATCAGGTACGTAGTGACATTTTGACATTTTCGAAGGGCTTCTCCCTTTATATCTGAAAGAAGAAAAATACTATTTCACTTGCATTTATGGCTGCTTGATGTTTTTTTACAAACTGAACAGATATCCCTGCTGAAAGCTTGACACAGAGGGGCCAAAGCATGGCTCCTGCATTGCTACTACTATTCCATCCCAGGCATGTTGCTTCTTTTTTTTAAAAGGCATGTCTTTAAACTAATGACTTGAAAAAACATATGGCCAGGTTAATTTTCTTCATAGTAGCTAGTATGGGGCTATGTTTTGGATTTGTGCTGAAAACAGTGTTGATAATTCAGGGAAGTTTTAGTTACTGCTGAGCAGTGCTGAGCAGGCCTTTTCTGCTCCTCACACCACCCCACCAGTGAGGAGGCTGGGGGTGCACAAGAAGCTGGGAGGAGACACAGCTGGGACAGCTGACCCCAACTGACCAAAGGGATCACAGAATCACAGAATCTTCTAGGTTGGAAAAGACCTTGAAGATCATCCAGTCCAACCATTAACCTAACACTGACAGTTCCCAACTACACCAGATCCCTAAGTGCTATGTCGACCCTACTCTTAAACACCTCCAGGGATGGGGACTCCACCACCTCCCTGGGCAGCCCATCCCAACGCCTAACGACCCGTTCTGTAGAAAAATGTTTCCTAATATCTAGTCTAAACTTTCCCTGGCGCAATTTGAGGCCATTACCTCTTGTCCTATTGCTTGTTACTTGGTTAAAGAGGCTCATCCCCAGCTCTCTGCAACCTCCTTTCAGGTAGCTGTAGAGGGCGATGAGGTCTCCCCTCAGCCTCCTCTTCTCCAGACTAAATCCCCCCAGTTCTCTCAGCCGCTCCTCATACGACATGTGCTCCAAACCCTTCACCAGCTTCGTTGTCCTTCTCTGGACACGCTCGAGTAATTCAATGTCCTTCTTGTAGCGAGGGGCCCAAAACTGAACACAGTATTCGAGGTGCAGCCTCACCAGTGCTGAGTACAGGGGTAAGATCCCTTCCCTGTCCCTGCTGGCCACGCTATTTCTGGTACAAGCCAGGATGCCATTGGCCCTCTTGGCCACCTGGGCACACTGCTGGCTCATGTTCAGCCGGCTGTCAATCAACACCCCCAGGTCCCTCTCTGACTGGCAGCTCTCCAGCCACTCCTCCCCAAGCCTGTAGCGCTGCTGGGGGTTGTTGTGGCCCAAGTGCAGCACCTGGTGTTTGGCCTTATTGAAACTCCTACAGTTGGCCTTAGCCCATCGCTCCAGCCTGTCCAGGTCTCTCTGCAGAGCCTCCCTACCCTCGAGCAGATCAACACTCCCACCCAACTTGGTGTCGTCTGCAAACTTACTGAGGGTGCACTCGATCCCCTCGTCTAGATCATCAATAAAGATGTTCCATACCATATGACATCACTCTCAGCATATAACTGGGGAAAGAAGAAGGGAGCCGGGGACGTTTGGAGTGATGGTGTTTGTCCTCCCAAGTCACCATTATGCATGACAGAGCCCTGCTTTCCTGGAGATGGCCGAGCATCTGCCTGCCAGTGGGAAGTGGTGAATGAATTCCTCATTTTGTTTTGCTTGGGTGCATGGCTTTTGCTTTACCTGTTAAACTGTCTTTATCTCAACCCTCAAGTTTTCTCTCTTTTACTGTTCTGATTCTGACTGAGCAGCTGTGTGGGGCTGAGCTGTCTACTGGGGTTCAAGCACAAAACCAGGTTTCTTGTAGAGGCATATCCAGATCTGTTTACAAGCAATAGGCAAGAGCAACAGCTTCCTGTGACCAAATGTCCTTAATTTTGCCCATGACTCATTTGCTTTGGCAGCATCTGGAGCAGTGAAGTAGCTCTATGGACACTTGAAGTGATTGATCTGAATTACAGAAAAGGTATGGCAGAGGGGTAGAGTCAAGCACAGCACCTTGCCTGATTTAAGGCTTTGAAGCCAGTGCCCTCTGCAGCAGAAAGTGGAAAGATGAAGATCTACAGCCACCTGTGTTATCACCCAAGGAGTGGAGAGAGATGGCTCACATTTTATTCTAGCTGGCAGACACACAAAAAAGGTCTCCTCCCTCACCTCTTCCCTTGCTGTGCCTTTTGATGCTGCAATGACTGCAGTGATGGACTGGAGAATGCAAATGATGAGGTCTGGTGGTGCTACCCCCAACGTAGCAGTTGCTGCATGATGTAGGTGCCACATTTTTAAAAAGATTGTAGTGTATGACATTAAGAGAAAAATAACCTATATAAAGACAAAACCCAGCACATTGTGAATGTTGTCACAGCAATCACGATCTGCCTCATACCTGGGGAATTAGTATCTGACCTCCCTTGGCTTCTGTGACAGCAGAGTGGATCAATTTTACCTTAGGGTAAGATTTTGCAGCAAAATTTAAGATTTCTGCATGTTTATTTTTATTTCAATCTTCCAGCTGATGGTGTTCAGGGGTTTTGAGACCCAAAGAAGGCTGTTTCTGAGGAAAAGAATGTACCTCCTTTTATATGCAAATAAATGATTTTATTAGTAGACAAAAAAAACCTCATGAAGGGTGAAGTTTACAATTCAGCTTTTCTTTATTTTTACAACTATCAATATTTGCATGAAATCTGTAAAACCCCAGAAATGCTGAGACTTTAATCACAGTAAAAACACAATGGCTATTTACAAGCTAGATTGCAACTGCCCCACTCATGGCTCATCCTGGAACTGAGTGCTGCAGAAATGGTTCAGAAGTGACCAGCCAGAGCTGGATCAGGGAACTCATCCATTTGGATAAAATCCCAATCGCACAGTGACTATGAGTTAGGCTGTCCAAACAGGGAAGGTTGTTAAGGAGTGCCATGAAAATAAAAATAAAAAAAAAATTTGCAGTCTTCCTCTTTGCAAATACATGTAGAAAATGGACAGAAGGCTGTATGCAATGTCAGATGGTAGGAAGACCATCGTGTGCATGTGCATGGAGGCGTGTGCGCATGGGTAGGAGGTCAGATGGTATTGAAGGGTCCTTGTGCTAGATGCCTTTCGGAAGAGACCTTGTCACAGGCCTCCTCTGAGTCTGGGGCTCTTCCAACCATCCTGTTTGTCATGTGCTTAAAGCACCACCACTGCTTTCCTACCCCACAGCCAAGGTGCATGGGGCATCATGGCTCAGGCGGCTTGGTTGCATGTGGGACCATGGGGTGAGAGGTTATCTAAATGAGTGACATACCAGCCTTATGGAGGGGACTGTGGAAAAAGAGACATTTTGACATTAACTTCTGTAGTGGCAGCATCTGGCACAATGAGCTTTATAAAAATCTGCGCAGTTAATTCTCCCATGAGACCAAAACCAGTCATGGTCTTTTAGGGGGGGGGAGAGTAAAGCCAGGGGGAAATGCATTTGCTTGGTTTTAATGGAGTAGTTTTTCAATCATTTATATCTCAGGAGGCTGTAAAAGAGAAAAACAATAGTATTAAGGCACTACATGGATCTGCTCTATTACATTGACCCAAATTCTATATCTTTATAAAACTGCAACAAATGGGAGCTCCAACAAGGAATACATTCCCCCATGTCTGTAATATTTCTCTTTTTTTCTTTTCTCTTCTTTTTCTTTTTTTTTTTTTTTTTTTTTACCCATCTCTGTCTGTAAGTGTAGCTCATTCAACAGTCAGTGAGGTAGTTATTATTAATGTGGAAGAGAGCTGAAGTAGTTTACTGGAAAGCCTGTCTTATAACAAATGCAAAGCAAAGGTTTAGGTGAATCAATTTGCTGTTATTATTATGTCCTTACATGGTCTCCAGCAGAAAGCTCTGTTGAATTTACAACCACATTTTGTATCACTTTGAAGTATTAACTACTTAATTCTACTGGTTCTGCTGCCGATGATAAACCAGATGTTTTATCATGGGCTGTGGTGTGGATTCTTACAGGTACTTATGTGCCAGCTCCTATTCATTTCCGTAGCAGCTGGTCTTATCTGCTCAGCTGTAACCAGAAAATGTATATGGAGCCCTTTGAGTACAAACTGCTGCCAAGGTTTCTCATTTTAACCTGCATCTTGCATTAGGGGATGTTTTTCCTTTAAGATTTACACATTAGACTCCTGGGATTATTAAAAAAAAAAAAAAAACAACAAAAAAATCTTTCATTGCTCCCTTCACTTTTCCTGTTTTTTTTAATTTTATTTAAATAGCAAGAGGCAAAGTTAGAACTACCATTATGGAATCATCATTGTTGCTTCATTCCACCAACTTTCATGGAATGTTAAATAATGTATCCTGAGGACACATTCTAGACCAACGTCACATCTCAGGTTGGTTTTTTTTATGAATCTTGTTAATGGATATTATTAATTAGAAACTAAAGTTGCTTTTAACTTAAAACATCAATATTGAACTCTTTTCAATGTTTGTCCTTCAAATAAAAATTTTCATTTAAAAAAATCACAAAAATACTAATAATTAAGCTTTCTATATTTTCATTTTGGAAATACTTGTTACATAAAACATTACTGTTGTATGTAATAATGTTTAGTAATGTTTTACATAGTCCTCTATAGCCTTTCAGCCAAGTTTTAGTAGATTTATTTTCAAATATAATAATGCATGTGAACCATGATCCCTTAGCTCAAGTTATTTGCAGCAAAGAACTGTGAGAACTTAGTGGGACTGACCTGGGGAGAGGGGAATATTTTTTTATGTGTCTTACAATAAATGTATATAAACGTAGGGCTGGGGCACAGAGTAGATGGTAATGCTTTTTCCCATTTGCCTTGCACGCAGTTAATATTCCTATGTGCTCTACACGGACAGGAAGTTGAAAAGAAGTACGTCAAAAGGAGAAAAAACCATAGGATTTAGTAAATCTGTAAGTGGTTAATGCTCATGTGAATGACATCCCTGCTGATTCAAGACAGTGCTGGACTTCTGATGCTTAGGATGGTTTTCAGGCCAGATCTTGCTTGGAAGCTGGCCCTGCTTTGCACAAGAGGTTGGAGTAGACGAATTCTAGAGGTCCCTTTACACCTAAATTATTCTTATGGTTCTACAGTTTTGCATCAGAGACAGTGAGGAAGTTCTCTCCAAGAGGAAGGGACTAAGTACAACTTACTATGTACTTGTGAGACTTAGAAAGTTGGAGGAAAGAAAAATACTATTTTAAAATCAACTTTTTCCCCATCTCTTGGGTCCAAAAGCACTGACAGTTTTGATTTGGGGGCTTAAATTACAGCGTGGTGGCTGTTGAAAACTGCAGACAACTGTCAGTGTTGCTAGAATACAATAGCAGTGCACCAGTAAATATCTCCTGATTTAGCTCTTGCGTCTTCTTTTTTATTTAGTATTCCATCAATAACTTTGTTGTACATGCTTTCACACAGATAGTTCCTTTCTTTCAAGGTGGTTTAACTGCCTAGCAACCTTATAAAAATAAAATTCAGTGTTCTGTAGTAACGGTTGAAAACATTGTAGCTTACATTAACGTGACTGCAGTGTTTTGAGAGGTAATGACTGAAGTGCCCTGGCCCTTTTCTTTTGGTCAGAATTAATTCTAAGAAGAGGCAATGTTTTTAAGGACTTAATGAAGCTGATTGATAAAGAATAAAGTAAATATGGCTATTAAATAAATCATCCTACTTAAATGGTGACTTTCAAAGACGTCAATAAGAGCTGAGCGTCTGTACATACTTTGTGCCTCTGAAAATGCTGTTTTCTTCCCAGGAGAAGTAGTAAATTGAAGCCTTCTGGAAAAAAAAAAAAAAAAGCAACCATAAACTGCTATGCATTTATCTCACTCAGCCCCCGGAGATGTAGATGGCTGTTCTAGTGTGAATGACATATCCAGTCTTACAAAGATTTAAGTGTGAAACTGCAAACACTTATTACCAATTTCAGGGCTTACTACTCTGAGTAGTTCCACCCAGTAGTACTGTATTTATTATTTCCAAGCAGAAATGATGTGCTAAGTAGTTTCTAGAAGATCATGCTTGGGTGAAAATTTGTTCTTACAGGGGTGACTATAGACTGTATAGGAAGATAACTCCTAAATGAGAGAGTCACTGAAGTGTCTGGTCATTTGTATAGCATGGAATGAGGTCAAATGGTCTTGGGATACTGAAGGCTGCCAGAGGGAAATGAACACCTATAAGTGGCGACTATCATTTACAATGTTTTATTCTCTTATACTTGGCAGAAACAAACCTCACAACTGTGACCTGAAAAACTGACCAAGGACCAAGATGTAAAATGAGCCCTGTAATCTAAGCCACCTTTTCAGTTTAGAGGGTAGTTGGTTTACAGATGGGACTTTTAACCTATGTCTCAGAGATTGAAGTATGCACACCTTTCTTGAACTGATTGCATGTTTTTATAATTTAATAGAAGTTTTCATGGTCAGGGGAAGGCATCAGCCTTTTTGGCAGCTGCATCATTCCACCAGGGCTGCAGCCTCTTACCCATGACAGTTGCCAGGCAGTCAATGTGTTAGATCGTGGATGAGAGCAGCTCCACCCATACACTCCTGAGGCGCTGTCATGAAGCAAGCTGTACATCAAAACTGAATGCTTATTTTCCAAAAAAGTGTCAGTAAGGGGTCTGTAGGCCCCTGTTAACACTGCCGGTTCACCGTGCATTGCAGTCAGAAAGTCAGAAAGCAGTTATGCACTTTTTCCTTATCAACAATGAGACATCTTCCAACCCTGACAGACACCCCTCAGAGCATTTTTTGTGGGATTTCCTTGCATGAAAAAATAACTGACCTTGTCAATTACTTAGTGGGGCTTTTGGTTTTGTTTGTATATGGTTTCAAAATAAAGAATTACTGTCCCACAGATTGGGTGAGCCCTACTGACTCTGTTTAATTAGGAAACCTTCAACAAGAGCTGAAAAATACTTTTCAAAAAAGTTATTTTTACATTGTCAAGAGAAAGAAACAACAGATTAGATTAATAATTACATATCAATAATCAAGCATATCAAAGATGAAGTCAGCAATGCAGTATTCTACAGGTACACAAATTTTGCTTTTTGTAGCATGTATGATCAATCAAGTTTATACATGTCTTACCATTAACAGTGTTTTACAAGGAAAAAAATACACCAGGAACCAAAGAGTTTGATCATAACAGAATACACCAAAAGCTAAGAAAAACAAAGAGTTTAATCATAACTTGAAACAAGAACACTTGAAATCAGGCACAAAAATTCAGGAAGTGTCCACTTTTAATTGGACCTGAATGTGTATGGGTAGCTCTAGATTAGCACTTTAATTAGGATCTGAAATGCAGTTTTGAAGCAATTCTTCCAATCATCCCTATTTACTGCCCTGTGTTTTGAATCCTAGAACAGTCCTCAAGTGTGCAAACCAGATTCATTTCAGGTGAAACCAAACCCAACGACAATCTCTGGAAGATGCCCTCATGCACTCCTGCCGTTACTGAGCTTTCAGCCCTCAGGACCAGACTACAGCTGGACCAGGGTAAGCCCTTCCCCTGCAGAAGTGGTGTATGGGACTGGGATCTCAATCTTCAATGTAGGCTGAGCACTGTGCTGTTTCTTAAAGCAGATATAGCATCCAGCTTCCGCCAACCAAGGCACACCGTGACACACAAGCCTGTGTGCATCAAGTATTGAGAACTTGGGGCTACGTCTATGCTAGCAAATTAAACAGGGCCAGGAAATATCCCTTGGCACTGAAACTCAATTGCCTACCTTGTTAAATTGTTGGAATTGTTCCTGGTATCCTTTTAGTCCACCAGCACTGTCCCAAACCGTTCCTCATCACAGCTCAGTAATTAGCACAGGCAAACAACCATTTCCAATAAGCAGTTTCCATGCAGCTACGCTTTCCTGAAGGGAGAGAGAATGAGCTAGTTTGGACACTTTTAGAGCAGCCTTTTCAATGGCCAGTTGACTCAGTGTCAGAGAATGGTCCTAAGCACATTTAATTTGTTAATATAAATCTGGTTTATGTATCCTGATTCCTAGACATTTACTCTAAGCAAAATATCATCTGAATATTCAGTTCCTAGCTTGGAAGTTGATATCCAACAAACACCTCAGGAAAAATAGAGAGATCTGAGACTGGAAGGAGTTAAGCGATGAGATGAACCCTGATTCTGGAAGCAGGAGTTTCGCCTGCACAAATGAAGTGCAGACTCATGACTAGAGAGAACATACTGCTGACCTCGTGACTATTTTTTCATCAATGCATCTTTATTTTCTCTATTTTTAAATTACTTTTTTGATTGTTTCAAAATGAAGGTGCTGGTCATGTTAGAGCTTTGCCCTGGTATTAGTAGCTGGCCACCATCAGCTTATTAAACTGCACCACTCCAAAACACCGGTAAAGTGGCAATGGCTTGAGCCACTGCAGCTGAGATGGTGTGAGCTCTGCTACTTTCTGCAATGGGAGCAGCTGTAAACTTTGTACAGGCAGGAGCCGTGCCTGTCTGTGCTAGTGGTTCGTATTGAGGCAGCTGTGCCAGGGACTGTAATGTGGGAAAACCATCAGTATAATGCAGCCTCAAATATGTCATTCTTAATGGGTTGGACAGACTGCAGACAAATGTTATTTTTTCTGTCTTGGTGCACTGATACAGATCTTAATATTTGTCTCTCACTCTTGATGATATGAGACCACTATGCAGATATGCAGCAGGTGAGGAAGAACTAAGAAAATGAACTGTTATGCTTATACTAGGCCAGGCATCAATGGGTTCCTTTAGAATCCCTTATACTTCAGAGGGAATTTTTACTGGGTGGTAGTTTAAATTATGTTTCCAGGGCAAACGAATAGATTTTTTTTCTTTTCTTCAGTTTTTCACAAATCCTGAAGTACTATTTCTAGGCTGAAAAACATCCAATTGGGCTGAAAGCCTCTCTGTTCCTTTCATGTCTTCTTCAGTATTATGTATTTCATCCTTTGCAGGACTTATCTGTTGTCCCAGCACTTCTATCTCCTAGTGAGGTCTTCTCTTAGATGTCTGATATCCATGGAAGTATTTGTAACCATTAATCTCAGAGACTGGATTTCCTTTATGTGTAGAGTAATCAGAAACTGCAGATCTCCTGCTTGAATTAACTTAGCTGGTGACAGATTTCACTGTTTCCTTTCTCCACCTGCTCCCTCTTAGTGCAGTAAGTCCAGACTCACAGACTTGCTTGGTACAAGTCCTGCCTAAATGCCACAGATAATACTAAATCAAAATGAAAATGCTACATAAATAGGCCAGAATAAAGCTGGCTTTGCAAGCTGCCAGCCTACCTGAGGGGGGCCTGGAAGTTTTCCTTAACAATAACATTCATTTTAACTTATAATAATTTAACAGGCTTGCATATTAAGAAGAGAGATATACAAGTACGCAAACACCAAATGAGATTAGAAAAGGTTGATGAAAGTTTTTCTGTCAAAAAACACTGTGATTTGAAATGTTTTTCAGATCAGGTTTTTCAGATTCCTTTTCAGGTATTCTTTTTCAGAAGAAAACCAAAGAGGAAAATTCTGACCTTTTGACATTTGCAGAACCAAATATTTAAATTTTTCATTTTGCTATGAGGTTCCCTTTCAACATTTTCATTTGGTATTCAAAGTGTTATTATGTACTGTCTGCTGTGGTAAAAATCTTTTTCTCAAAAGGTTAAAATCTACCAAAACATTTCAACAATATCTAGAACACTTTAGTTTTTCACTATCAACACATCATTCTGATCTGTGTTCTCAGCAGAGAGGGTGCTGTGATGCTAACCTTAGTCATAGTATTTATCTTTTGTCATTGCACCTCCTGACCATGCAGTCTCTTTGAAGGACAGTCTACAAAATAAACTTGGTGCTTCTTGCAGCAGGCGAAGTCACTCACCTCTGTGATGATTAGCTAAGTCCAGCGTACAGGACCTTTCCTTTCATTACCGTAGAGATCTGGCATCAGGTCACTTAGTATCCAGCCATAAAACCCACAGAAAGGTCAGCTAAGTGCCTCCACAATCCTCCACATTTCCTGCACCTAGTGAAAGACATAACCCCATTATTTCTTTTACCTCCCATTTCTGGTGGATCAGTGTAGATGTACCTTCATCTCTTCTGATGAACTCAGAGCCCTTGATGTTCCTAGTGGAGTGTTAGGAGGATATCAGATTATGGCCCTGGGAAGGTTAGGCTGGGAGCCTGCTAGTTAGATGATTCATCTGACCTAACATCAGGTGTCTACCACTTTAGACTTTTATTAGGTAGTGGTGACCTGATCAATATAGTCCATGGAGATTAGCGTATGATTCATCTGGCCAAATGCAGCTCTCTCCTTTAAGGTGAGATGAATCATGCCACAAACTACATTAACTCTACTCACTAGCTCTCTGCTGACTGCAAAGGTATGCCAGAGTGACTTGCTTAGAGGTAAAAGTCTAACTCTATAAATAGTCACATTTAGTTAAATAGATCCAACTTCATACCTCCTAAGGGCTCTCATCACTTCTGAAATAACTTTGACATCTGCATTGGAACACCTGAATTAGGAAAGTCCATGTTTGAGTAATCATACTTGAGAATCCTGCTAAAATTATTGTGTCCCTACTGATGCTTAATCCACTTACGTTGCTAGGAGGACATAAATCATAGCTCTTCCTGATACAGTACACTGAGGTGTGTTGCAATACTTTCTGAGGGCTGTGGGAGAAGTGCTTTTGTCTTGAGGAAGCATCAGAGATATTATGGAAAGGATTCAAATGATTCAGTTTGAATACATGCAACAAAATAAATAGATCTAGGTGACTCATCTACCTCCTCTCTGCTCTGTTCTAAGCACCTGGGAGTGAAAGCCTTGCTTTGCTGAGATGCTATTGTTCATGGAGAGGAGCAAAGGAGAAGCAACATCCGAGTTCAGGCAACTTCATCTTGTCTCCTGCTGCTCTGTCCTGTCGAATGACACCATGTCTCTGACAAACTCAGAGGGAGTCCTGGCTTTGACTTCAGTGGAGCTCAGATTTCACCCCAGAAGAGTAAAGCTGAAAACTTACACAACATTGAGCTGGGGGATTACAAAATCCATAACATTAGCACTTAGAGTTTGCAGTTGGGATCTAACTTTTAGGATTAAATTAAACTACATATAATAGATGTTCTGCTAAACCTAAATGAGGGATAATCTGCCCAACTATATAATAATAGACAATTTTCCCCCCACATATTCCCTGTGATAAGGAGAGTCAACACAGTTGCCCACAGAGTTAATCATGCCCCTGGCATAATATCACCAGAAGACTCTGGATGGAAAAATTTTACTAAGGCTAAATATTTATTTAAAGTATTGAATTACCAGTAAGGCTTATCAGGACATTATTAATAAAGGAATAACTAGAGTTTGAAAACAAAATATAATTAAAATAAATTAAAAAAATCTATCTTGGATATGAAAGAGTCTGGAAAACCATTAATAATGCTTCAGAGTATGGAAAACCATTTCCTTTGCATATGTTCTGGCTGTAGTCTCTAGATATTACTGCAAGCAGCACACTGAAAAAATTTCAGGACGTGCCTGTGTCAGGGCTTGAAAGAGTACACTGGAGATACCGGTTCTATTGTATGTGCCATAATTCTCTTTTCTGATTAGTTTAAAAGAAACATCTGCAATGCCCCTCCTGGCACTGCAGATTTAATGCCAACACAGTATAATTTAATCATATGCTATAGCAGGTGTTTAGCAGACTATTCAGGACATTAGCAGAGAATAAGACCAGGGCTGTTGTCTAGGGGAATGAACAATGTGATATGAGAAACTGTTCAGCAGTTCCCAGCAATGGTATGAATACCTTGATACCCTCCACACATGCACATAACGCTGCGAGAATATAATGAGGTATTCTGTGTCGGAAGGAGACATCTGGGAATTCCTGAAGAAATCTGCAAATGTTTCTTTTGCCTTTGTAATGTCCTGTCCTCTCCTAGTGACCTAGAAAAAGACTTCTAGGACACATGAATCTCTGTTTTCATAGCTGCCTCAACTTTCTTTTTTACTTTTTGGAAAATAACCTATTATCTTACACATAAAAATATTCCAGAAAGGTTGTATGAAAAATTAACCCTAATTATACATTTCATTCCCTTTCAGGGAACAAACCAGAAGCTTAAAGACATTTTATTATATAGCTCTAAATGAGCCACTCTAGGCTGTATAGATGCGATCAATATATTATATATATTATGAACTGCTTTTGTTTATTAAATATTCCAACTGTAAAGAAAGGAAGAGTATAAGCTTTTTTTTTACCCATAGGATGGATTGCCTACATAAAGGAGAATGCTCCCAAGGTGTGGAGAAAATATGTCCATATATCTGCCAGAGTACTTCCATCACAGAAATCAGCAAGGGCAAAGAGCTATCCAAAGGGAAAGTGATTCCTTGCTTATAAATGAAAGAGACTGAGCATTTTGATTCCTTCCTTATATTAATTATTATCTTTGGAAATAAGTCTAGAGATTGTTTCCTGTATTTTATGGTGTATATTTCACCTAGATGAAGCCATCTGTGGAGCTATTATTTGCCCATGGAGACAGACAAACCCCTTTATTTCTGTTTAGATTTCCCCTATAGGGTGAATTTTCTTCCACAGATGCCCAGAAGACTCAATTAGATGATTACAATTAGGTGAGCTGAGCCTTATTCACAGTTGAGTATCTATCGTTAATTTCTACACCTTAAGACGGGACACCCTCTCTGTAAAATATGAGAAAGGAAGTTGCTCCGCTGTGAGGAGCAAAGAGAGATTCTTTGATTAGCCTAAAGCCAGCTGACCAGAGATGGAGAAATGGTTCAAATCATTGGTCTAAATGTGTCAGAGAATGGTTTTGCATTTAGGCTTAGTTTCAACACATCTCAAAATCTATTTTGCAGGGAACAAAGTATTTGCGAGAAAAATAAATAAATTCTGGGTTCTCTCAAGAAAATCATGCGAGGAATGGAGATCAGCTTTAAAATGTGAGCAAAACTGCTCTCTGCAGCAACATACACCTGACGCAGATGAGCCAGAGATGAGTCTCCCTAGGCTGCTTGCTGTCCTGAAAGATAAAGGACTGCTGTACAGTGTTGGGATGGTGTTCTCAAGGACCATACACTAGCTGAGATTTGTTGAAGCGGGTTTCATCCTCCCAGAGTTTCTCCCAGCCTGGTTACCTTTCCATTACCTCTGGAGAGTGTTCGCAGAGACGCTGATCAGCTTCATTTCAGTAACGCATTTCCCCATTCCTTTAGACCTCATTCCTTTAAATGTATACCCCATTTCTTTAAAACTAAGAATCCCTGATGATTTTGTTGCACCTGGGCCTTTCAAGATAGGTTTTTTCCCTTATCAAAAAACAAAGCAGCACTTTTTTTTACTCATCCAGAAGTTTTGAAAAACTATCTCCTCACAATAAAAAATACATGTTATGAATTAAAAGAATGGTGGGTTTCTCTCAGTTCTACCTGGGAGTCAGTTCTGAGGTGCATTGGCAGCACTGTGAAGGAGGAGATTATGCAGCTCCAGTCCAGCTTTTGTGTGACAGATGACTGTACCTGCACTGTGATTTATAGACTTAGCAAGGATGCTTTTAGCAGTCTCAGATTAGGATGAGACAGATTGCTGCATCTGAAAATATGATGTATGATGTTGCATTAAAGCTGTTAGGCAACTGAATCTTAAACTTGGTGTGATTTCTATAGACACGTGTAGCTGGTTACTGAAGGCAAATGAGTCATTAGCATGCAAAAACATTTCTTTAGAGAATGTTTGCTCCTGAACACAATATGGAGCGTGGACCCTTTGGATAAACTCCAAGTTGTCAGTAGTAGAGTTGAGTGAATGATTCAGCGCAAGTAATGTGGCTGATGAATTTTTCTTTCTGCTTGTACAGTGTCTTCAGACACATCAACATTTCCTGAGACTGATATGTCTCCAAACAATTTGTGGAAAGGGAAAAAAAAACACCTCAGAACTAAACAAACCTTAACTCTGTAGACTGATCTTGAGAAATTTCCTTCAGAATACAGACTACTCAATCCCCGTGGTCTAGTGCAAAAGGAGAGGTTTTTTTAATTGAGGGAACAGAAGAGTAGATGTCTCCTCAGGAAGCTACTGTGGGGAGAATTCATGGTGTTCAGAAGGGGATGTGGTAGACAAAATTCTGGTGAGACTGCCTTTACTTGTCAAGAGAGGTTGGGTTAAAGTCTGGGGAGGAAGGCGATGTGAGTACCACTGCTGAAAAATTACATTTGTAGATTTCTTTTGGAGGTGTTTTTTCACTGTCTGCAGCAATGGGGCAGTTGTCATTCTGAAGCAGTTCTTTGAGGCTGGTGGTAAAGCTAGGTTTTGTAGAAGTCCACAGTGAAGGACCTCTAAGTATTTGGATCTATATAATACCAGGTCAGGAAGACAAAACCAAGGAGTTTTTCAAAGGAGACTCTGAGATGGCTGAGTTTGGTTTCATTCTTTTGCCTGCAACTCATTTGGAAAATCAGAGATGTTTAGATGAAGATCTCAAGCTTCAGTTCATATTTCTTATTGGGGAGTCTGATCTGGGAGTTTTCTCATCATTTATGACTAGCTGGGGTGAGAACAGAACTAGTCCCCATATATAGATAGCCCTGCTGCACTCAAGACTTTCCTATAAATGGGTTGCTGGAAAAAGGCATAATAAATCTCCTTGATTATGGCAAGTAATGCAGTCAACGGGATATACTGGCAAGCCCCTTGAAGATTTGATGTCTATCTGCTGCTGTCCTGATCTATTTTTCTGTTCTTCCTCCTCTCACACCTTGTCAGAGTACAAGCTGGCTGAAGGAGGGTTTAGCTCTGCATGCAAGATTCCCATTGCAATGAATATTCTGGCTTCAAAGAAGGCCTCCAAATGTCTGCATCCCAGCAGTAATGCAGCTGTAAAGTCTTCTGAGCTATCTCCACACTACTATCCATGGATTTCTTCAAGAAGATTTGTGGTTCACTGTTCAATGTTTCATGTACCAGCTCAAAACCAGAAGGATCTTTGGTGGTTTAGGAAATCCCTTTTCTTTAAGAGCCCAAGAAGAAAATGCTGTGGAAACATGAAATGGATTTTTCTTTAATGGTAGAAGCACCGCTGCCAGTATGATGAAGGAAGAACTTGCCTCTTACTAAGCTGATTTTTTTCCAATCAATTCCCGTTTAGTTAGTAGTGTTTAAACTGCATCATTATAATCTTTTCCTCTAATAAATGCATCAGCCTTTCTGCTAAAGCAAGGTGGTTTATGTGTGTGTACACTGTAGAGCCAATCTGCAGTGCCTTGTGGCAGTGTTTGCAGAGGATGTAGTAAGAGTTTAGTGCCATCTCTGGGGAATTGGACCACTATTATTTACAGTCATATGAGTGTAACTTCTTGCATATCATTTCTGAAATGTCACCCTGATACAGTATATATCTAAGTGTGAAATTCTGTGCATGTTTGTGCCATCAATTTTTGGCATGGATTTGGAATTTGAAAAGCAGAAACTGGTCCCACTAAATAAAATAAGCCTCATGGAATCATGCCAGCTGCTTCCTGCTAATGTGACCTTTTCTTCCATGTTTCTCTTTCCCTGTCTTGCTGATGGATAGGATGATTTTAAGAGACTTTAGTACACGATAGGGCTGCCAGGTTTGGATCCACATCCAATTATTTCCAAAGGTCAGAGGCACTTGCACGGGGCATTCTTGTTTGGTGTTCCTTCTCTTAGTTTCCAGGAATACTGGTGACAAAAATAAGGCAGATTAATGAATATACAGACCCTTGGCTAGATATCACTGATATCTTTCTTATTATAACATATATTTAAAAAGAAGGCAATTTATTCCATAGCTGCCTGCTGTAGGGCTTTTTGTACCTTCCTATTCTAACATTGGGCTTCCCTGGGGACAGAACTGAATTAGAGAGATTGCTGGACTGATTCAGTCTGGCAGTTCGTGTGTTAATATTGGTTTTAACTTCTGGAGTTGTCAAACAATAAATAAATGAGTGCCAAAACAAAACATGCCAGGAATTTTATTTTTGACATGGCAGAAGAAAGAAAAATCTGCTACAACTGGCCTCTGCAGTTCACTACAATTCACAAGTCTAAATACCAGGGATATTTACCCCTTCTTGGCTAAAATGATAGGTTTGCAATTCTTCTAAGGAAACATGAGTCACTATACACAGAACTGAAACTGCTTAGGTCTCCTACTCTGATATATCTGTCCTGAGATAGAAAGATAACCATTTAAACCTTTCCAGATCAATGTCCATGAGAAACTTATGACTAAATAAATCAAAATGAGAAAATCATAGACTAAAGTCATATTCTGGATACCTAGAAATTAAAACTCAAGTTTATGTTCTGTCAGCCACTTTTTTAGGTTTGGTTTTTTTTTTTTTTTTTTTTTTTTGAGCCCTATATGCTGACTTCAAATTTAAAGATTCTGTAGTTTCTCTGAATTATTTTTTTTTTTTTTTTTTGAGCCCTATATGCTGACTTCAAATTTAAAGATTCTGTAGTTTCTCTGAATTATTTTTACGTTTTATCTTTCTGTGGATCCAATCTTTGCTTTTGGTTAGAGGGAACAAAATTCCTGAGGACTACAATGTTTCAGATTCTGTGCAAGCTGTAAAGTTCCCCTGAAACCACTTTCATTAGTTTTGCAAAAATTGCAGCCTTAAGGCTTTAAAAAGTGCTAAGCAATCAGCAGTCACTCATTTGGGAGCCTAATTATGGAGTTAGGAAACAAATATGTCTTGGTCTATCACTTGCCTTGCATAATATGTATAATGGGATTTAACCCCACACCTGCTTGTACAGATGTGACTGCTGGGTACCAACACAGAGATATCTCTTTCCAAGTATGTCACTAAGTGACGTGCAAAAGCATCAGGATCCTCCAACCATCCACACAAGTCTCCCAGTGGCTGAAGTAGGTATTCTATGATTTCAAATCACATCTGAAGTATTTGAAGTATCCCTGAGGAGACAGTAATGACCTCTGGGACATGACTCGATATTCATTCTCACATGCCTATTTAACATTGTGCAGGCAAAGTGCAAACGTTCGTTGTCCTTCTGGATGTGGAATAAACAGAATTAAGCAAGGACACACTGTTCTCTGAACTGTTTCCTTTTTACGGACATTTCTTATGTTATACCCAACAAACTCACCTCAATTTTAGCAACAATTGTATTTTTTTCTCCCACCTTTCATTGACAGTAGCAATAGGCACTTTGGCTTTTGAAGGTAAAGCAGAATTACTCTGAATGAATTGGGACTGATAGTCTGACAGAGGGTTGGAGAGGAACTCAGCCCTCTTGGATGAACCAGAAAAGCCATGACCTTGGACTTGTTTGCTCTTCTCTCCATTTGCTCATCACAACTAGACTGATTCACTGCTCCCTCAATTCCTCATTTTCCTGTTTTTCATAGCCTGGGGTGATGCTTGCTGCCTAGTTTGAGACTATGAGGCTTTTGGGGGAAGATAAACTTTTTCTGCAACTAAGTATGAGATGAAGAACACTGTGGTGGGTTAGCCCTGTCTAAGGGCCAAACTCTCACCCAGCTGCTCTCTCGCTCCCCTTCCTCAACAGAACAGGGTGGAGAAAATAGGATGGAAAAGCTCATGGCTTATGATAAAGACAAGGAGACCACTTACCAGTTCCCATCACAGGCAAAACTGTCTTGACTTGTGGAAAATTAATTTAATTTATTGCCAGTTAAAGTAGATTAAAGTAGTGAGAAAAAAAGACAAAATTAAAACAACACTTTCCTCCACCCCCTTTCCCACCTTCACTCCTTCACCTGAGGGGCGCAGCGGTTGGGGCTGGGGGTTGCGGTGGGCCCCTTGCAGCCCTCTGGGCCGCTTCTCCCTCCTGCCCCGTCTCCCTGCTCCAGCCGGGCCCTTCCCCGGGCTGCAGTCCTTCAGGGACAACCTGCTCCCGCCTGGGCTCTCCACGGCCGCAGCTCCTGCAGGAAATATCCCCCCGCTGCGGCGTGGGGCCCTCCCCGGGCTGCAGGGTGGGTCTCTGCTCCCGCGGGGTCTCTCCAGGGCTGCAGGGGATCCCTGCTCCGGGCCTGCAGCACCTCCTGCCCTCCTCGTCCTCCGGCCTCGGGGTCCCTCTGCTGCTGCTCCCTCCTTGGCTTCCTCCTCCTCTGCCTGGGCCGCCTTTGGCCCTTGCTGAAACCTGGTTTCCCCCGGGCGCCCCCAGCTTGGCTGAGGGGCTCAGCTGTGTCCTGCGCTGGGGCCGTTGGAGCCGGCTGGGACCGGCTGGGACCGGCTGTGTCCGGCACGGGGCAGCCCCGGCCTGTCCCCACAGAGGCCGCCCTGCAGCCCCCTGCCAGCGCCTGGGCATGGACACACAACAGATTAAAACGAAGCTGAGGAGTTTTTATCAACCAAGTACAATGAAAGTTTATTTTTGCTGTCAAAGTCAGTGCTTTCACAGAGATGATGACTTGGTGTTGGTCAGTAGGTTCCCCCTCCAGGCGAAGCATTCTCACTGATGCCCATGAAATGCCATCACTCCTCGGGCAGGCTCAGTGGAGGTGTGCCTGCCTCCAGGCCTCTTTCCTTCCCACTGATGCATGTCTGCTCCTCTCCGGGACAGTCATTGTACATGAATGAGTTCTAGCTCCATATTCTTTTTAGATAGTGAGGGTCTTTTTGCACTAATGCCTCATAACTCCTTCCAGTGTGAAAAAAAAAAATAGATCCCTCCTGCCACAGTCTCTCATCTTCTGTGTATCTGTTGCCAACCCTTTCCTCTCAATAGGACTAAGGATCAAGCTGTGAATGCCAGATTTCACGAAAATGGTGTGATGTTTTCCGAAAAGCTCAAGCAGAGGGGTTCCTCTGAGGCTATTGAACACATCTCTCCTGAAATCTTGCTGAGAATTGTTAAAGAAGGACAAAGACCTAAGGTGTGAGTTTAACTAAACTGTCCATTACAGCAGTGGAGAAAATGGTATTTGTCCCCACTATATATGATTCAGAAACTGGGAGTAAAGGCACCCTAATAAAATTTGCAGGTGATGTTAAATGAGGAGGAATCATGGATGCCAGAAAAGACAGGAGAATAATGCAAGGAGCTTGAGGGAATAGGAACATGGGAAGGGAAACAAATTATATTGAGGAAAATACAAAATCTGATCTGGGTGTGTTGAGGGAAAACTCATTCCAAACATCCTCCCATTAACAGGAAGGAAAAGCCTGAGAAAGAACTAGGCTGAACCTAAAAAATCCACAAAACTCCATGAGCAAGGAGATTTTTCTGGTACTCCCAACCATGCTAATTTGGGAATTTGAGAGGGGATGGGTTTGCTTGGGAGGTGGTGGGGAAGGATGGGGTAATGGAGAATGCTCCTACCCTCGGCATCTGTAGGTGGTGTGTGGACACACTCTTGTTTCACTCAGTGCAATTTCATCTATATTGTTGTCCCACTTCCCCACTACACAGGAGTTATGTTTCCCCTGGAGAGCCTCTCCCAGGTGACTCCCTGCTAAATTTCCCATATCATAAGGGCCAGGAAATAATTACAGAGACATATCAGGAGAGTTACAGACTTAGAGAAACATCAAGTAAAAGATGTGAAGAATCTTCTCTCAATAAAATTGTGAAGAATAGCTCAAAGATAAAAAAGACAAAAAGATATCAAGATAGGAAACTCAAGCTTTCAAGGAGAGGAGTCAGAACTGCTAGATCTGTTTTTAGAAGAAAACAGTTTACAGAACAGGTTCTGCTCTGAACACAACCGAGATTTGTAATTAGAGCTGGTCAGAAGATAAGGCAGCTTAACTTTTTAAAAAACAAAAGTCTTGCAAAGAATTGATCTGAAATACTAAGCAGGGTCAGATCTATCATCCCTCTTCTCTGCTGTTTTATATCTGGGACTACCAGCCTTCTAGGCGTCAAGGAAGAAAACTTCGCCTCAGCCAGAATCTGATCACATAATCGGTTTTTCTCTTGATACTTGATATGAACTAACATCCCTACTAGAAATTACCAGTTTAAATCATCAATTGCTAATGATTAAATTAGCCTAGGCCTAGTTAGCTATCTAAATGTTCAGTCCCTTTTGGAATTACATTTATGATCTGTCTGATTAGGGAAGCATAGAAAAATGCCCTACATCATCTTCTGATGATGAGAAAAACTAAACATTTGTGAAAAACTAAAAGCTTTTCACTTTGCAGAGATTAAACAAAAAAGCCTGTGTTGAGAAGAGGTTGCTTTTATTTTTATTTGAGAGATCATGGTGAAATAAAGCCCAAACAAATCAAAACATCAACAGGGCTAGACTATTCTGAAAAAAAAAAATGAAAGGCCATTTTTTTTATTGACAAGCAATGTGAATAAAAAATGTCAACCAGTTCTATTTATAACTGGGGATGGGCAAAGAAGATTCATTTACATGTGGATGTGGGAAGTGTTCTCATTTCTGTAGTTTGTGAAGGCTCTGATTTCTCTGAGATGAAAAACTAGACAAGCAGGTAGGGTCTAATTCTTTACTAGCATAATCGTTTTAGCAACTATGAAATCATTGGAGCTATGACAATTTATGCTGACTGAGATTTGCTTCCTGATACTCTGAAGTTCCTATCCTTTGGTGCATAGCAGGAAGTGCATATTTTAGCTAGTTTATTGCAAAGAGCCCAGCTACTGTGTTGGCCAGTGTGTGTCCTTTTGTTATACCCGTTCTCCAGCATTGTTCATTGTATTTAAGTCAATTATTATTAAGTTCCCTCTCATCACTTGTAGCTCAGTTCCGTTCAGCCTGCACCCAGAAATGCAGTTTCTCATATTCTTAGCTTTCAATATATGCAGTCATTTTAATGCCAAAGAATCTTATAGATAAAAATATATATTCAGATGTTTGGCTGAATTAAGCATTATTCTGGCACTAAATGCAAAATGCTAATTTACAAGATTTGAGCCTGCTTTGGTTTATATTATTTTATCTTGAGGGTCATTCCACTGTTTCATACATGTAAGAGAAAGAAGACACAGATAACAGTATTTGGCTGCAGAAAAATGTGAAATTCAGTTTTCAACTGATTTATTATTTCTAATTAGATTTCATTGACCTCTTCCTGCCCACGGAATACTCTGGATATTTTAATTTATTGGATTTCAAACTTCAAAACGGAATCCATTTCCTAATAGATGGTACCATATCCACACTGACAAACTGGATGACATCCCACAAAAGACACAGCAGTGCATGCCACTTCGTATGGCCTATTTTGTGGTGTGATATCATGTGACAATTCTTAATCTCCCCTGTTAACAAGAGCTAGATCGGGTACTAAGCTCTTGTGGTACATTTATAATCAATCACTCACTAATGGCACAGCTTTTACTGACAAGTAACTCATTACTTTATTGGATCAGTCACTAATCTGTCTGACAACATCTGGGGCAGAATCATATCTTGAAGTAACTAAACACAGCTAAAGCTGCTTCCAACTTGGTTTTGACTTAATCTTTCCCCTTACCAAGTCTGCCCTCCTGCATGATTTTTGAAACACCCACAGCTGCAACTGAAGTGAGTAGATGAAATCCTGGCTTCCAGCTGTAAAGCTCTTACTGACCTCAGTTTAAAAAAAAAGCATTTTACCTAGTGGCAGTCATTCAGCACCTTTGAAAATCAGGGATTTAACAACTGGCCAAAGGTCAGAGCAGAAATCAATGCCGGAAAAAGGACTAGACGTCTGTAGGGTCTAACTCCCAGTGCAGCCCTAGAAGCACAAGGTGCTTTCTTCCCATGTACCATGTCACAGATTTTTCTGTCATTTCTTTTTTTCCTAGTACATGCTGGACTGGAGAAGAGGTGTGACAATATACCAATAAAGTTACAAACATGCATCAGCTCCTTTACCGTGCACTGCAAGGGAATTTAAACATTCTGGGAAGAAAAATGTCTCCAGGCAGGAGGGAAAAAAAAATGTAAGTTTTCAAAAACTCAAGCTGTAAAAGAAAAGTGAAAAACACAAGCTGTTAAGAGTATGAAAGGTTCAAGAGGGTAGGAACACGGATGCCTTGAGATTTTAAGAAGGGCTGTGTTGGCTTAACAGGAACTTACCCCAGCTTTTTTCCTACTTTGAGAACAGGGACCATTACCTACAAAAAGAAAGAAAGGAAGAAGCCTGGCTGCTTTGAAGGCTGTTAAATGTGCTCACCTACTGGGGAAAGAGAGAAAAGGGAGAACCAGCTCGTGAGAGTTGACAGTGCATCAGAAAGTGAGCTGCTGGTAGCTCGATGAGACCAGAATGATTTTTTTGATCTAGTTTAACAAGTCATCTTGCTAATCCAAAGGTTATATCCTTGTCTTTTGGGCGAATATTAGGCTGCAGAAACTGTTCCTTGGGTTTTGGGCCAAGTTTGTTAAGACAGCAGCATGGAGAACAGATATTTGATTAGCAGGATGAAAAAAAATTAAAGCTGTAAACAAAACATGCCTAGTCCAGATCCTGTTCATATCAGCATAAATACTGTTTTTTTTCCCGATTAATATTGTCGTAAAGGAGACCAGCTTCAGTCTCGGTATTTGTCAATGCTTTCTGCCCACCAAGTGTTTGTGTTCTCTCTCTCCTCCTTGAGTACCCAAACAAAAATGCAGTTCATACTTGTGTTTGTGCACTCAGGCATGTGTTTAGAAGATGAAGGGCTTTGGATGCTTGTTTTTTTTGTTACCTTAAATAAGAAAGTTTTTTTTTTCTCAGTCTGAGTACAGAATGTCCAACACCAGGTTGGAACATTGTAAGTGCTTTAGAGGATCTTTGCTCACAAATTGGAGAACTGATAATTTGAAGGGTAATGAAGTTCCCTATTACCTTTTGGGGAAAGTGTACAGTAAGAGTGTAGCAGATTGGTATCCAAGGTGCTCCAACATAAGGACTACTGGAAGGATTGCAAGAAACTTTGTTTTAATACATTATCTGTCCTTCATCACTTCAAACTCTACAGTAGTGAAGCATGATGAAAACTGAGCTCCTATAAACTTTATGCTTTGATCACAAGTCCTCTCAGGTAAATATTGTGTTCTGCATCTGTGAAGGAACTTGTGCTGTGGGGTTCCTCCTATGGTGTGCATACTCTGGGTAATGTAACATTACCACAGACATCTGAGGTACATGCAGCATCAGAAAAATGTGACTGTGGTTTGGACTTGAGCTATCAGTGCTATACAGCTATGAATTGGACCATCAAAGAGACAGAAGAGTGCCTTGGCCATTTGCATGACCCTGGAGACTGGTGCTACCTTAGTACAAATACCAAATGATGAATTCTGTAAGATCTACTTGATAAATCTGTAACTACTACAACAGAAACCAGGTTTTGTTCTCTCCTGATAAGCTGGATAGGTGCAGGTTATCTGCACTTTGTGCCTATAGTTAATCATTTAACCCTGATTTAACTCGCACATGGTGAGAAGGAATTTTTGGCACTTGCTCTGTGGGCTGGCAGGCTGTCAAGTAACTGTAGGATTCACTGAGTCTGGAAGAGGCTCTGGGCTGACCTGCCACAAGTAAATGATGTTGTTTTCCTTAATCAGCCCACCAGAGCTGGTGTCTTGAGTGTCCTTCATCTAATTTTCTTGCATGCTGGAATCTGACAAATATAATAATGGTGTTTTTCACTCATTTGCAGTAGTGCTTTTCTTTCAATGGTATTGAAATACTCAAATGCCAAAATTCTTAGGGAAAATATTCACCTATCAGTTTTAGTAATATAGAACTATTATTACTGCCTATCTCCCAGGGGTTTTGTGAAGCTTGTTTAATTGAGGTTTGAACTGTCATTATTTGTGAGATGAGATTATCTATCATTCATGAGCTTTCAAATGAACACCAGTTTGTCTGGGAGAAAAAATGCTGGCAAATCCTAAAAGTTTCGTGATTTTCAGCACAAATAATTATTCCTCCAAATATTCATCCTGTATAGTTTGTTATTTGTTACTTTCTATTCATTATCCACAGTTTGTCATTTGTTATATTACTGTCTAGAAAATTCAGTCACCCAGTCAGGTACCAGAAGTAATAGTATGTGACTTTTATGACCGTTCACCCACCATAAGTAACACATAGAGGAACTTGCACAATCAAAGCAAACAGTGCATGAATAACACGTAGACAAAATTTGTTTACATGAGCTATTCCGTGAATGTTTATGAACTAGAAACATGTTTGTAGGATCAGAGTGCAAAGAGAAAAGCAGGGCCAAATTTGCTGTAATTCAAATTCTACCCATAATTTATTACTACGTCGGAGTTACAGATGGGTAAACTCCAACTTTAATTTCAGATGAGTTGCACAAAGCCGTCTAGCAAGTTGGTGGTAGCCAGAAGGGAAGTGGTAACGTGGCAACGTTTCGACCCTGCATGGCAATGCCTTCACTGCCTCCCACCCTGTGCTGCTGTGTGCTGTGTCATGTTCACTGCTAGACTGCTTTGTGGATGTGCAGCCATCACCAGCATGTCATTAGATTTACTTACACTCTGCACTGGCAATTTCCTCCCAGGTTTCCTGTCAGGGCATGGGAGATGCTCCTCATGCACCAAAGGCAGGAGGAACTGTGGAAGGAAAACATGCTGTGGACTGCAGGTGCTTTAAATCTGCCTTAAGGTCAAGAAAGCCTTGTAGGTCAAATACCGTCTGTGCTTACAGCTAACAGAGGTCCTGTCTGTTGTAAAATACCCACTATTTAATCCAACATGGCTGTAATAATTTCTCAGAGCATTCAAATGGATGGATGTGGAAGCGGAGTTTTCCTCATTGCCAACACATTTTTTTTTGCATGGAAACTTTTTTTTTTTTTTTTAAATATACATAAACCCACAGCTTTTGCACTTACAGATTTCCTATGCATTTTCACATAGCCAGAGGATCACAGGGGATAAAACTGCTATGCATTATTTCCTAGTAGAAAAGGCATCTTCTTACCCACATAATCGAGCTGGGACTTAGATTAAAGGCAGCCAAGAGCCTGAGAGCATAAGCAATGAATTAAAATCCCCTTTTGTCTTTCATCTGGCAATAAAATCCTGCCTTATGTTTAAAAACACAAATGTTGCATATTTAAAAACAAAGACTGTATGTGTTGCATGAACCAGCTGCATAAATCCTAGTGGCCTTGGAAAATTAATGTTTTGTTTTAAGTAAAGCTGAAGTTACTCATGTTATTTCACTCTATCAATAGCAAGTACATTAACATTATCTAGTGTCTGCAAGCACACTATTAATTTACCTTGTACTGTCCCAATAGAGGGAAAAGAATTGTTCAAGGCAATGACGCGTATCCACTTCCACTCCTTGGGACTCCTTACTTCTAAATAATCAATATTAATGTGGTGAAGGGAGGGCAGAGAGGAAAAAGATCCTCTGACTGATTTATCAGCTAAAGCCACATCACAGTGCAATGAGAGTCTGAAGACTCTTTACTAGACTGACAGAGACTACATGGTTTATCAAGGGTGGAGGCACTGTCACAGTATCCACCTGAAGTCAGGATTAATATGATGCTTGGCAGTCAGCAAGCTGATAGATATAAACTTTCCCATTCTAAAATGGTACATTCTTGATCGTAGAAAAAAATATGTGTTCTTGAAAATACCTGCTCACTTCAGTATGAGCTTTTTTTCCCATTGGGGAAAATATTTTTTACAGAAAAGCAGGTTTTTTTGCTCTGATGAGAAGTACTTTTTGCCTACAGGTCAGATGAACAGCGCAACACACAGTTCTTAATGATATCTGAGGCAACTTCGGCAAAGTATGATTGGCAGGAAGTGAAAAACTGAAATATGTTGGGGGGGGAATTTTAAGTAACATTTTGTCCTTTTGACCTTCAACAAGCAAAAAGTTACCTTTAAAATTGCATTATGATAGCAAATGCTGTAATCTTTACATAGACTGAAGTCAGAGAGGGATGGGAAGAACACTGCAGCAATACTAAAACATTTGGTTCTGGCTGTCCACAATAACACATGCTTCCACTTGAAGATATAGATAACATTCACAAAAAAAGCTCAGTTAGGGGGAAAAAAGATGACTCAAATAGTGTCAGGAAAACCAGTTTGTTTTTCCCATATGGCTATGTTATGTGTAGTTAACTTGCTACTGTAAGATATGAAACACAGGTGCTTAACTTTCCTCCTCCCTTTAATAATTATTGTATCAAATTAAGCTGTAAGATTAAAGAATGCCTAAACTCATGACTATACACGTAGACTTATTATATGTGGAAACACTACTTAGTGCTTGTCAGACCTGCAGTTGGGGCTTTCTAAAGAAGGATGTCCCAAAGGTAGACCAGGCAAGTTGTTCATACTCTCCCTTAAACACTGTGAGGCCAGGGGATACTTCAGTGCCCATGGGTGGACACTTTCAGGCTGGAATTAGAGCACTCAACAACTTGTAGGATCATGACACAATTATGCAATAATGGGGGTGCTGATCCAGGCTACGCAGCAGTGACAATAAGGAGAGATGGAATGCGGTTGACCTTTTCCCTGAGCTCTGCTTTTTCTCAGTGCTGGAGAAGACTCAACCCCTGATACATCTGCCATTTTGTGGGATGGTTTGTCACAGTGACCCAAAGTGGAATATATCTCACTTAGGTTTAGGTATCTGCAGCATGGACTTTTACACAAGATAACCGGAGAAGACCCTCTTTAGACACAGTAGAGAGAAGTGGGCACTTTTAGGATATAACTTATCAACTTTCTTCAGATATGTATGTTGGGGTCAGAGGAACTGCACCCCGGGCTCCATTCATTACATCCACATGTAGACAAATACAATCTGTTAAGGTTTATTCTCTACTTCTTTTCACAACCTGAATAGAGGACATTGTCCACTGCAAAGTGTGTGCTGCACTTTTTGTGTGTTGGATAACACAACATGAATCTGCCTGTAAATGTATGGCAGGTTTATGCAGCCAAAATGTGAGGATTTAAAAAAGTGAATCAAGGGGCTGTAACTAAGAGTAATGGGATGATATTAAATGAGGCAAGTGGTACAGTGAGTGTCAGGAAACACTCCTGAGTGCTGCAGGGGCTTGGACTGTGGAAGATGCTCTCGGGGGATGAACACTACATAATGTGCACTTAACTATATCTAAAAGGCACAACACTGCACTCACCGGTGCCCAGACTAGATGATATCGCACGTTTTTACTGCCCTTTATTCTAGGTACTAGGCTCTAAATCATTGTTTAAAACCTATATGATCTAATTCTTCTCTGGGGTAACTTATCTGAAGTTCTCAAGGGTAAAGATGAGCCCTCACCAGTCAGAGAGAGTACTGCAACACCTAGAGGCAACACTAAGAAACAACTGAGATTTTAGTAAGAGATAAATACAGTTTAGCTTGAGGTAAGAAATAATTCCATTTCTCCCTAGTTTCAAGGAAATGATACCCTAGAAAAACTTCTCTAAAGAATATCAAGTTGCAAATCTATGTTAACAGAAAAAAATATCATTTGCTGAGAGCATATATCAAACTTTTCCCACCTGAGTCTAAACATAAAGAAAACAAGAAAGACAAAAATGTCAAGGAATATATCATAAATTAAACACCTATTTAAATTGTGTGATTTTAAAATGTTTGTTTGAAGAAGAATATCTGCTTACAACATCTGCTGGAAGCCCATTTCTTTACATATTTCTATAATTTCTAATGGTTTCAGTCCTTAGAAAGATTGGTTAATTTTCAAATCCTGCTTTCTTGATATTCCTTGCACTTATACTGAGGAGAACTTTATGTTTTTATCCTCATCCTTAATTGTCAAAGATTGTCTTAGACTCTGATGGGTGTGCTCAGTCTAGATTTAAGTATTTGCGTTTTCAGTACTAACCAGGTGAGTTGAGAAAGGTCAATGTTCCTTGGAAACAAGCAGGAAACTACATAAGAGTTAGGTAAATAAAGGTGGCTCACTAAAGGGTTAGAATGATTTCTCCCAAAATACCAATATTCTGTTTTTTAATCTTGCTTTCTAGGAAGCTCTGAAGAAGACATCAGCCAATATGTAATTTTATTTTCATATTCCTGTTTAGAAATACCAAAATAAGACAAGAACATCAATCTATTCATTACCTTTCCATCCTGAGAGGAAGTTCAAAGCTTCTGAAATCTTTTGAGAAAATCCCATGAGATTTCCAGAGAAATATTGTATCTTTGGAACATTCAGGGATTACAAAAATGGTCCTAAAATGTGTGTGATACTTGCTGAACTGCACTGAGATGAAAATGTGTGAAGGTAACTATAGGCACTGGTTCTTCAGCTCTTCAAAAGTCAATAACAGCAGATCAAGTCCTAGCTGACTAGAAACATTTCCTTGTTAGTCATTGTGAGTCTTAATTGGACAGTACTAAGAATAATAATCTTCTCTTACCCTTGTATGAACAGTACTTTGAGAGGTACTAGAATGTATTTAGCACAAACACGGAAGAGAGGACAAGACAGAGGTAGTTTGTGGTTGCCCTGCCTGAAGTAAACATCCAGAGACTGCCTTTTGCTTAACATGATGCGTGTATTGTCGACCTAGTCTTATGGAAGAACAGCCATACATATTTACGGTCTTTTTCACTCAACGGCCGGCATGGAGGCAACTACTAAGAACCATGCTACATTCCTCACCTGAACACGAAGTGAAGCACTTCCCTACAGAGCTGGTGCTGTGACTGCCTCTCCAGCTCTGCACTTTGACCCTGCTTTTCAACCTTCTGTACTTGCAGATTTTATCATTGCTTTTTTTCTAAAAGAGCTGACACTTGTTGAATAACTTGGCCTCGGTGTGACACAGAAAACAGGAGCGATTTCTCCAGCAGCAGTACTAGAAAGGGAAGATCCCATAATGTTTCCATTTCCTCCCTGCATTTGCAAATCCAAAAGAGAAGTCAGAGCAAGTAACCTCCTGCCCTTAGTGCAGCAGCTACTGCCTCATTAGCCCAGGCATGCTCCATCCCTCTTCTTTAAGTGCAAACCTGCACTCGCATCCTCCTCTCAGTTTCTTACCTCCTATTCACATTTATTATTGATATCACCTATCAATAATGCTTTCCGCTGCTTCAAGAGTTTGGCCTGTCTGCCAGATCCCGACTTTCAAGTGCCCTTTCCTTCACCTCATTATATTTTTAATGATATATACTTTCTTTCTTTCTTTCTTTCTTTCTTTCTTTCTTTTCCCTCCTCTGCCTGTCCCTTTCCTCATGGAGCGAGGGAGAGAAAGATGTTGTTGAGAAAGTGGCAAAGGTAACAGTGTTGATACTTTAACAGTTGCTCCCACTGTCCCTCAGCCTACTATCCAGCTTACCAGTATCTGGTCTCCTGGAAGGGTAGCAAATGCACTTGTTTGATGCCCTACTCAAGCATGGATGCTTTCTCAGAATCACCACACAAGAGAGGAAAACCTACTTATTTCCTACAGTTTTGCTGCAAATAGCTGTATTTGATCTTTGAAAAGACAGTCCGCTTCATCAGTTTACCTGGCTTTATAATTTGCAATCTTCAGCTCATTTTCTTTTCTGTTTGTTTTCCAAATCAGCTCATGTCTTTTTCTTTTATAATGGCTAAGGCAACATCCTGTTACTCAGAAGACACAACATCATTAGAATAGTTATACCTGAGAACAGGATTACAGCATCTACCCAGAGACAGCCTGAGTGCCAAACAGAGGCAATATTAGTAAATGATTCTAATGTTTGATTTGACAGTTTTGTATAATTGAGGAACCTGAACACAAAGGATTTACCAATGATATCAGAATAATTCAAGCATATATATTTTGAAGCCATAAAGGAAGTTTCTTTCCCCTTTACCTTTTAACAACTCTGTCCTGACTCCAGTCTAATACAGGATTCTGTCTCTTGCTGCTATTTCCTCTGTCTGCTTGCTCTGTGAGTCTGTTTGGGTCAAAAGCCACATGTGTTATGTTTCCAGAAACCCAATCAGGCAATTATGTCATTTCCTATTATTACAATTATTTAATTGGATAAGAATAACAAGAGAAGAAAAGCAACAGCCAAGCAAGATCCAGCTTTCATGTTGAGTGGAGTGATCCTGATATAGTGCTTCTGCCCCTCTCTGCCTGTTCAGGGACTTAGTGTGACTGTTAAACCTTTCAAGCATTGCCAGCCTGGAGCCCACAGAAGGTAAAAGTACTACTGTCTCATGCAGTTGCTGGTCTTCCAAGCTCTACAAATCACATTGTGACTCCATCCACAAATGTGAATTTCAGACTATTTATGGAAGGGCAATAGTGTGATTTTATGTGGGTGCAAGAATTAATTATAAGGTGCAGAAGTCAGAAGAAACAGGAGAGTATTGTGAAGACACTGTAAGTATCTGAATAGAGAAGACAGCAAGTCAAGTGTTCATATGTTGTCTGAAAGCCATGCACACATGATACAATTAAGCAGACATCCTCCATCTTGGAGACAGCGCACTTACTCTGCTGACTGGGTATCAGCAGTATATGCATCTTTCCACTGTGCATCAAAGATCAGTTCTAGCTGCAATCAGAGATGCACAGGATGCTCAGGTACAGTTGATCTGTCTGCAAGGTGCATCTTTTTGACAGTCCCTTCAGCATAGTCTGTACCTGAATCCATAAAAGAAACTGGTGAATACTGTAGTGCACAGAATTTTATGGGTGTTGTAATGCAAAAGGATGGCTTTGCATGTTGTCTACATCCTGGCCTACCACCGAAAGAATTTCTGGGTCTCAGGCAGGGCAAGGTGTCCTTTTTGCTGTGGCATTGCTGCAGCAGAGCTGGCCCTTTGTTTACCTCTAAACAAGGGGGTGGGTAATTCACTGTTTGGTCTTAGGTATCCTGAAAACTCCATGTTTTCAGGGTACCAAGTAATCCTGATCTCTTACTTGCATGAGTAAGGCATATGGCATGAATGTGACTTGATTTGGTGCCTCTGGGTGTATTATAGAATTTATAGATATGGGAATACAAATACAAGGATTTTTGTCTTATCAGATTGATGTCCTCTATGCTCATACCTTTGGAAGAGCTGTGATAATTGAGATAATCCCCATCCCTTAAAGCAGCTTTTTAAGCTGTGATTATTTTGGCAGCACAGCTCAAGTTTTATCACTCACAGAAATGCAGAGGAGGAAAAGGGCAAAACATTTTTTCTTTTTGTTCAGCTTTAACCCAAATAAACCCAGACCACTGAAAACAAGAACCATCCCCCTCTACACAGCCCTCCTCTGATTACTGTCCAGGAATTCACACTTGCTAGAAAGTACCTCTAGAACCATTTTATCACTTTTATATTCTCTGAATATGCTTACAAATAAAAGGATTTCTAAAATCCACAGTCCTGTGCTCTGCATAAACAATGGTCTGTAACTGTGAAGACGTATGTCCAGAGCATCAGCAGAACATGAGAACTTCAAAACCAAATGCAGGAGTTTGGTAAGTTTTCAGGACAAGAAATTTGTCCCTAATCTTCTTTTAGATAAATCATAATAACTGAGGTTAATCTTCCTATATTGAGTCACCTTGCTAACTCAGATGTACATGAGATCTAAGACTTGTTACTTTCTTTAAATTTCCTATTTGCTATTTTAAAATCTCTCCTGTCTGTTTACTGCTTTTGAGATGTACTCTTTGCCCTGACAGTGTGTGGGAAGTCTGAGGAACTAACTCAAGGCTGCAAATTTACTTAGGCACACATATATCAGGTCTTCCTGACTCCAGCCTCAAACTCTACTCCTGTCATCATTAAACTAAAAGTTTATGTCACCTTCAATTTTGCTTACTATGTGAGTACCATTGAAACACACAGTGCATTACTGAAGTATCAATGTGGTACACAGATGAGGTTAAAGTTAAGGATTAAAGTGAGAAATTCAGGCATTATAATACCCAGACATGTTAGAGGAATTACAGCTCTAATGTCAATGCCAGTGCACAGTGAGTTCAATACCTAAAACCAGGATTCACAAAAATCAATGATCAAGGCAAGGATGTGTCTTAAATTTTACCCTTTTTTCTTTTAGGTGCTGAACTGTGGAATACAGAAGTCCTTAAAAAACTGCAAGTCAAATTGCAGGCTGTCCTGCAGCTTGCCCCTTCTTGGAAGTTATTCTACTTTATAACAATTCCTTATCTCTGCCATGGTGAAGAGAGTGAAATCTTCGTCTTGTAGCTGGAGCATGTAGCTGAGGACTGCATCTCGGGTCTTGCCTCACTAGCTACTTTCCAGGGCTTTTTGATAAAAAGGTATTATACACAGAAGCCATTTCCAGGCACATGAGACAAGGTGATTTGGAACACAGAGTCTGGATAAATCACGGGTAATAAACAGGGTAAATCATGCTTGACCAATCTGATTGCTTTCCACGATGAAATGACAGTCTCTGTGGACATGGGAAGGGTGGGGGTTAAATAATTTACATTGGCTTTAGGAAAGCTTTTAACACAGTTTCTTTAGTATCCTTACAGCCATAATGAGGATATATGTATGCGGTGGATGGGTACACTACATGGTAGGTATTAAATTAACTGAATTGTCAGGCTCAAAGGTAGTGGTCAACAGCTCAAAGTTTACCTGGAAGCAATTATGAGTGGTGCTCCTTGGTGATTGATACTGGGGTTGGTAAGTCGTCATCTTCAAATGACCTGGGCAGTATTGAACACCCCCTTGCCAAGTTTGCACGTGACACCAAACTGGGGGATTATTTGATACAACAGAATAGCTCCCTCTGGATCAGATTTGTCTTGGTAAGATCTAGTTCCCATTTTTGAGACCAAAATGGAGCCAGAGACAAGCGAAGGAGTAATGTAGCCAAAGACGTATCCATTAAGCTGGAGTAACAGGTTAACAGAAACCTCATGAAGCTCAAAAAAACTCAAATGAAAACCCTATACAGGAATAACCCCATACAGCAGTACAGACCCAAACATGGCTGTCTAAGGAGCTGCTCAGAATAAAATGTCCTTGGGGTGCCTCTGGACAACAGACCGAACTGTATGCTGGGCTGCTTTAGTAAAAGCATAGCCCATAGATCAAGAGAAGTAGTTATTGCCTTCTGTCTGGCAGTTGTAGGACTCCATCTGGAGAACTGTGTCCATTTTGGGGCCTGCCAGTACAGGAGAGATATAGACGAACTGGAGCAAGTCCAGTGGAGGGCCACCAACGTGGTTTTGATGCTGGATCCCATGATAAATAGGAAACAGAGTTTGGAGAAGAGAAAGCTAAGGGGAGACTTATTTGCTGTGCTCAGCTACCTGAAGGGTATCTATAAAGGAAGACAGGATGAGACTTTTCTCAGAGGTGCAGAGCAAGGAAAAAGAGGTAACAGGTGCAGTTGCCACAAGAGAAATTCCAGTTAGTTACAAGGAAAAATTATTCATGCACACACAAATTCTTCACATGTTGCCCTCAGAGACTGTGAACTTTCCATCCCTGAAGACCGTCACAGCTCAGCTAGACAAGGACCCGGTCTAACAGACAGCTGGAGGTAACTTTAAAGCCGGTCTTGCTTTGACAGGGAGGTTGATTAGATGAGCTCCAGAGATCCCTTCAACTCTAAATTAGTCTGTGATTTTCAATATTTTGTGAAGCAGGAATGTAAACCAAGGACTCCCCTTTCTTAGCAGGGTTCCCCAGCCACAAATGAAAAGTCCCAAGGGTTCTGCTCAGCTAAAAGAGGGAGGCAGCAGGCTGAGACCTAAGGGACCTGACAAGATGCATCCCAGAGTCCTGAGGGAATTGCTGATGTAGTTGCCAAGCCACTCTCCATGATATTTGAAAAGTCATGGCAGGTAGGTGAAGTCCCTGGTGACTGGAAAGAGGGAAACATTGCACTCATTTTTAAAAAGTGTAGAAAGGAGGACCGTGGGAACTACTGACCTGACAGCCTCACTTCTGTGCCTGAGAAGATCATAGAATCATAGAATAATAAAATACTTTATGCTGGAAGGGACCTTTAAAGGTCATCTTGTCCAATACCCCTGCAATGAGCAGCGACATCTTCAACTAGATCAGATTTCTCAGAGCCCCGTCCAACCTGACCTTGAATGTTTTCAGGGATGGGGCAGCCCTCTGGGATGGGGCAGCCCTCTGGGATGGGGCAACCCTCTGGGCAGCCTATTCCAGTCTTTCACTACTCTCATAGTAAAAAACTGTCTTCCTTATATCTAGTCTAAATCTACCCATTTTTAATTTAAAACCGTTACCCCTTGTCCTATTGCAACAGGCCCTGCTAAAAGGTCTGTCCCCATCTTTCTGACAGACTTCTTTAAGTACTGAACATGGAACAGATCCTCCTAGAAGCTATGCTAAGGCACATGGAGGACAGAGAGGTGATTTGAGACAGCCAGCGTGGCTTCACCAAGGGCAAATCCTGCCTGAACAAACTAGAGGCCTTCTATGATGGAGTGACTACATCAGTGAATAAGAAAAGAGCTATGGTGTTATCTATCTGGACTTCTGCAAGGCTTTTGACACAGTCCCTCACAACATCCTTCACTCTAAATTGGAGAGATATGGATTTCATGGGTGGACTGTTCAGTGGATGAGGAATTGGTTGGATGATCACATTCAGAGGGTAGTGGTCAACACCTCAATGTCCACATGGAGATCAATGATGAGTAGTGTCCCTCAGGGGTCTGTACTGGGACCAGAACTGTTTAATACCTTCATCAGTGACATGGACAGTGGGATCGAGTGCACCCTCAGCATGTTTGCAGATGACACGAAGCGGAGTGGTGTGGTTGACACACCTGAGGGACAGGATGCCATCCAGAGGGACCTGGAGAAGCTCAAGAAGGGGGCCCATGTCAACATCCTGAGGTTCAACAAGGCCAAGGGCAAGGTTCTCCACATGGGTTGGGGCAACCCCTGGTATCAATACAGGCTGGTGGATGAAGGGAATGAAAGCAGCCCTGCCAAGAAGGACTTGGGGTACTGGTGGATGAAAAGCTGGACATGAGCCGACAATGTGTGCTCACAGCCCAGAAAGCCAACCGTATCCTGGGCTGCATAAAATAAAGCATGACCAGCAGATCGAAGGAGGTGATTCTCTCCCTTTACTCCACTCTGGTGACACCTCACCTGGAGTACTCCATCCAGCTCTGGGATACTCAGTACAAGAAAGACATGGACCTGTTGGAGCAGGTCCAGAGGGGGGCCACAAGGATGATCAGGGGGATGGAACACCTCCTCTATGAAGACAGGCTGAGAGAGTTGGGGTTGTTCAGCCTGGAGAAGAGAAGGCTCCAGGGACACCTTATAGCAGCCTTCCAGTACTTAAAGGGTGCTTATAAGAAAGATGGGAACAGACTTTTTAGTACAGCCTGTTGCAATAGGACAAGAAGAAATGGTTTTAAACTAAAAGAGGGTAGATTTAGACTAGATGTAAGGAAGAAATTCTTTACAATGAGAGTGGTGAAACCCTAGAACAGGTTGTCAGAGAGATGATCGATGCCGCATCCCTGGAGACATTCAAGGTCAGGTTGGATGGGGCTCTGAGCAACCTGATCTATCCTATGATTCTGTGAGAGACCTCTAAGAACATTATGGAGACTCAGCAGGTCACACAACATGGCTCCCCTGGAATGGGCACTGCAGGGAGTTCTTGCTGTTCTCAGAGAAACATGAAAGAGTGCACACAAGGGCAAGAAATATTCCTTCTTTGGGGTGGATCCTTATCTCTGGTTTCCCATCATCTCTGCCCTTTACTTAAAGCAATAATCCATTGAGTGAGAAAGAATATTGATATTTAAACCCGAGGAGCAGAAAAAGGAGTTTGTCACAAGCCCGTCATCCTCAGTGAATGCTCTGAACTTCCAACTGCTGTTTTGAGGCAATAACCTGTAGCTCTGCACGTATATGGTCCAGAAAGCGTCAGCTAAAAGAAACTGCATTTTATGAGGACTCTGGTTTCAGGAGTACTGTGAGTATTCCTAATGCTTTTTGGGGCTCATAAGCCAAGAAAAAGCATAGTTTCTGGATCCCAGGCAGCATAGCATTAGTTAGGTACCAGCTCACTCTGATCTTTCAAGAGTTATATTTCATGGGAGACTTCAGGCTTTTGAGAAAATTTCAGAAATAAAAACTCCTCTGGAGTTTAAGGCCAGGATAGCGAAATCCTTCTTTTTTAGACCTGGACCACCTTGTCCATTCTCTTTCTAACATAGTGCTACTGTATTTATTTATCCAGAGAGCTTTGTTTCTCTTTATTATGCTGCAGTGAAGATGAAGAATATGTAGTTGGCTGGTGCAATACAATGTGACATTTTGCAGTGAGTCACTTTGGCTTGAGATAACCAGCAAGTAACTAACAGAAAACAGAAGCACTGTCATATTGTAAGACTGAATCTGTGTGGGCATTTATAAGAAAATTCTTAATTGGTATTTTCACCTCTCTATCCTATTGGCTTTTTCTTTTATATGAGCTTTTTCTTCCATTGTCTCTGCCTAGTGGTTGTGTTTTGTTGTTGTGGTTTTTTTCCCATCACTATATCTTATCATTCCACCACTTGGCTTGCCACATGAATTATTAATACTGTTTTTATGCTAAATGTCCCTGCCTTGCACATAATTTGACCTTACTTACTGAACGAGTAACTGTGCTAACCCCTCAGGACATATTACCCACACTCTGTCTATGAAACATATTTCTTCGTGTTTGACTTAGCCAAAATTCAAAACACTTTGAACACAGTCACATGGTGCTTGTTTTTGATTAGCTCTTTTTCATTAGGGAATAAGAAAGAAAAAATAAAACACAAGCCTTTCTGGAAGCTAATTACATTTTTGGTTGCCAGTGATTGTTCCTGTATTTTCATATTGTCATCTATCCTTGAACACAGTGAGAGAATGAAGAAATTAAAACTCACCTTCTACTACATTAAAAAAATTACTTGATCATCAAGAAGTATTCAGTGAAGCCTTCAAATGTGGTTTAGGAAAGAGCTGTAGCTTGTATTCACTTCAGGATAATGAGAAAATCTCTCAGTTTATCATATTGCCTCTCTATTCAGCAAAATGTTTTCTTATACCTCTCCCAACCAAGTAAAATTTTAATCCTGTACTGTGCTCAGCAGGAACAATTTTAAACACCTGCTGTCTCAAACATAATGGCCACCATCTTTCCCATAGGGAGTGTAGTTTCATTTCCATAGAAAACTTGAAAGGTAATTCCAAAGTCTTTACTGAAAAGATGTATGTTTACCAACAATCTTGTTCAATTCCAGTGAGAATAACAGATGTCAGACATTTTGAAAGGCAAATGTTTGCTAACAATAATCCATTACAGAATAAATAGTTAACAGTGTAAAATAGTGAGTTATTAATTAGCAATATGGTTATTCTGATGACCATTGAAATATCCTTTTGCTTTCCGAACCCTGTTATACTCTTGCTTTAATAGTATTCTATGGCAAGGATTTCCATAGTCCAATTAGGAATGCATTTCCTTTTTTGAGTAGTAGTATTTCCTCTAATTTCAACTCTTCTGTCTGTTCCTGAACTATTTGTGGTGTCTCTCTTGTCTTCTTGCCAAAATAAACAATTCCAGCCTTTACAGTTTTCATTACTTGAGATATTCTTGAATTACTGCACTTATTTCCATCGATACCTGGATCCCACAGAATATGTTTTTGTGAAACAGTGAGCAGTGTTGCAGATAGGATGGGTTCATCACTCCAGCTGAGTTTACAGCCACTAGCCTGTAGTTCTCTGTCTTTCAACCATTTTTGATTGAAGAGTGTGCACATAGCTCACTTCCAATAACTTCCATTCACTGTGGTATCAAAGAGAAATAGTAAACAGACTGCATCTCAATCCTTTCTGTCTGAATGTTAGTTTGGAGATCCTTCTTGAAATCTGGCCTGTCATGGTTAGGGGAACACTGTCAATCTGAGTTGTCATCAGAATGCTATTTTTTTTTACTTGAGGAGCCTCTGCTAAACAGCATGTGATTTCTTATTGTCTTATCTCATTCAATTCCACTGAAATAGGGCCTCCACCATCTGCAACCCAGAGAATACACACGTGTGCATGCTTTTCTGGATGTTGCATGAGCACATAAAGAAGGGAATCATTGTATCCTCTTACCTTTTGCCAATGATATAAAATACTTTATTTATGCATAACAAAGTAGTCATGTTCTCCGTCATATCCTTAGGTGAAAAACCTAGTGTTACCTATGAAACTAAAACAGTAATAATATTTATACTTACTAGATTATCCAAATTATAAATATTGGGTAATTCTCATTAGAACTAATTGTTAAAATTAAGTTCCATTTATAACTAGTCAGAATGTCATTTATGTGCTACTGTTTTGAAAAAATTAGCTTTCCCTTTCTTCTTCTTATCCACTTGAAAGTGCTAGTTAGAGTTTAATTATACCCTTACCAGTTTTTAGGTTTTCACTGGTAATCAAAGTTTGTTTAGACTCTGTTATCTGGCTCAAGACATTTGCTCTATGTTTCACATGAGTGCTGTCTTATCAGAATACATTCACTGAAAGAAATGCAATAGACTTTTTCTTAATAAACACCTTGGCAAATCAGAAGGAAAGAGATAGTACAAGACAAATGATTACCATCAAAACTTTTACAGTAAATGCTTAAAAAAAATAAAGTGAATTAATTTAAATGTCAGTGTCAACATATTGTCAGGTTATGTTCTTAAGAATTTTATTTTACTTTTTCCCCTTCAAATGTCAGTCTTGAAATAAATTTGGTGGAAAATATTAAATTATGTGCCCAAATCTTCATTACAAGATAAACCTCTGGTGAGGAGTGCACTGAACTTCTTTACCAAATAAACATGTATTTGAGACCATTGTCTTCCTCTGATATTGGCATTTGATACGTACAGGTGGGCACTATAAATCTGCCCAGATTGAAAACCTTTTGGGCATAAGTATTTGCATGGCTGGATTGTAAATATGTGTTGGAGATGAGCCAAATGTCTTAAATTTCTCTAAAAAGAAGGAGAAAATAACAGGATATAAGCAGCCTGCAAAACAGCAGTGCCTTTTTAGTCATCTTAATATCTATTAGTTTTCATAAGGACAAATATGTCTCTTTCAGCATATTGAAGTGAAATGGGCAAATCCATGCCACCCACAGCTGCATCCACTGACATGGGGGCTGGATTTTAGATGTAAGGACTAGATGTTACTATTATCCAGAGTAGTATCAGTAGTATTATAATTGCTGTTATTATATTGCATTTATATCAAATATCACTGATCTGTGACTGCCAGTTCCCCATGGATGTAGAGTTCCTTGATCATTTGTGATTAATGCATGAGACAGAAAAGATCTAGTTTATAATGTTCTCTTGGCTCTGTTTACCTTAATTACAAGATTTTTTTTGGCTTGCTTCTTTACAAATTACTAAATTGCTGTTGCTTCTATATATTCATGTCACAACTAATAAACTTTGGTGTTACCATTCCTACATTTAATAGAGTTTTCACAGTAAATTAATATACTTTTGTGCTACTAAGATTATTGAATTCAGAGTCCAAATTCTGCTGTGAACTTTAATGAGCTTAGCAGGCAGGATCCTGCAGGGGAAGCTGGCAAAGCACTGTGCAGAGCCCTGTGTTTGTTTGACTCTGGCAAGTCACTTCTCCATCTCTCACCCAACATCTGCCCGTCTTGTGTAGTCAGCTAGCAAATTCTTCGCCTGTCATGGCCAGTGCCAGCAGTGCAGTGTTGTAGCTGGCAATTATTGGAAGATTGAATCAGGGCTTAGAACAGTGTTAAGACTTTGCTATAAAAACAGACAGTTTAACAATGATTAAGGAGTATGTGGGGGAAGGAGGCAATGCTAGATGTTCTCTTTCTTATTAAAATTCTGCTCCCCCTCAGTCTGAATGGGTCAGTGGTCAATATCACTAGATGGTTAGAGATGAAGTTTCCCTTTCAGGGGTCTGCCCTGACAGCAGGTATGAACCCAGCAGGTCCCTTCACCTACATGCTTTGGGTTCACATTGTTGCCTTAAACTTGCATGGAACATCCTCTCAAAGTTAGACAGACATACAGTGTCCAGTCAGACTCTGTAAGCCATCTTTGTTTCACCATTTTTGCTCCACTGAAGTGTTCATCATAGATGTAACTATTTTTGTCTTTAAATGATACAGTTTCAGTGTATGCATCTGTATTGCAGACTGACAGGGAGACTGAGAAAGAGGCAAGAGGTTTTACTCTGTGTACATAAATGCTCTAAACACCTCAGTACAGTTTCTATGCTGCTGAACAATGTATTATTTAAGCTGTGATAATGATCACTGTCAGTTACCCAAATCCAATATAAACTCATTTTCTGTTCTTTTTTTTTTTTTTTTTTTCCTTTTTTCCCCTCTCTTCTCTTTTTAGCACCCCTGGCATAGAAGATATATTAGAAGTGAAATATTAACAGGAATCTTGTGCCAGAGAAGCTCAACTCAAGAGAGTGTGCTGGGTAATCCAATTTTAATTTCCCCAGTTTCTAATGTGCCATATGATACTAGGTCAATCAGCAACATTCAACCCAGTAGTCTGCTTTGCATTAACAAGGAAATTTAAACTGCCCTTTAATCTTAAAATAATAAATAATTTGCCTATTTAATTGAAAAGTGGCAAGTTTGTCAGTATGCAGTGGACAAATATGACTGATTTGTAAATCCCCAGTGAAATACCCTTCTCCCACCAGTTTTAGGGATGTTGTTGATGTGGTAAAAAGCTCCAGTTTTTTATCTTAATGTGGTCTCTAGTTAAGTCTTATTTTAGGTATGCCCAAGTTTATTGTGGTTTTTATCATCCAGATAGGATGTTTGCTATATCACAATGTGCTTAGACCACCCAATAACAAATTGGATCATGACAGTACTGGTGTAGGACTGAAGTCTACATTTCTGTGAAAAATTCAGTTATACTAAACTATGATTGGCTGAACTAAACCTGGAGACTACTTTGAATCTACAAAAATAATACTGATGTTCTGCACCTCATAAATATTTCCATTCAGGTGATGGAAACTGAAAAGCACATATAACAAATGTATATCATAACTAGAAATTATTGATTCCCAGTTGATACAATTTAAACAGAACACCAGCTTTGGTGATGGTGGATCAGTGAGATATTTGTCACTGGGGACTGGACAGGCAAACTAACATGGAGGTCCGTCATCTAATTCTTGAAAACCTCATTCTTTCTCTCCCATCTTCCTAACTGAAGCATTTGCATCTTTTCTTCCTTTTGGCTGTAAGCCAACTCTGCTCTGCAAAATGGAGTGGTCTATTATAATGTGTCCTAGAAGTGACAGGGACCTTCAGAAATAATCAGAACAATGATATAGGAAAGAATGGCAGTGGAAAATTGCACTTACTGTAGTGTTGTACAGATGTCACCCAGAAGACAATCTGCATATCCTTTTACTACTGGGTTTGTCTGGGATGAAGTTACAGAGTTAACTTCCTTCATAGCAGCCTGTATGGTGCTGTGCTTTGCATTTGTGGTTAAAACAGTGTGGATAATGCAACAGTGTTTTGGCTATTGCTGAACAGTTAGTTCTTGCAGTGTCAAGGTTTTCTCTCTTCCCCCACCCTCCCAAGAAAGAAGGTTATGAGTGGGCAATAGGTTAGGAGGGAATGTATCCAGGAGAGCTGACCAAAACCAACCAAAGAGTTATTCATAGAATCATAGAATGGTTTGGGTTGGAAGGGACTTTAAAAGACATCTAGTTCCAGCCCCCCTGCCATGGGCAGGGACACCTTCCACTAGACCAGGTTGCTCACAGCCCCGTCCAACCTGGCCTTGAACACTGCCAGGGAGGGCGCAGACACAGCTTCTCTGGGCAACCTGTGCCAGTGTCTCACCACCCTCACAGTAAAGAATTTCTTCCTTACACCTAATCTAAATCTACTCTCTTTCAGTTTAAAACTGTTATCTCTCATTTTATCACTACGCTTCCTGATAAAGAGTCCCTCCCCATCTTTCCTGTAGCCCCCTTTAAAGTACTGTCAGGCCACTCTAAGGTCTCCCAGAAACCTTCTCTTCTCCAGGCTGAACACCCCCAACTCTCTCAGCCTGTCCTCACAGGGGAGGTGCTCCAGTCCCTGATCATCTTCGTGGCCTCCTCTGGACCTGCTCAAGCAGGTCCATGTCCTTCTGATGTTGGTGCCCCCAGAGCTGAACACAGTACTGCAAGTGGGGTCTCATGAGAGCTGAGCAGAGGGGAATAATCCCCTCCCTCAACCTGCTGGCCACGTTTGTTTTGATGCAGCCCAAGCTACAGCTGGCTTTCTGGGCTGTGAGCGCACATTGCTGGCTCATAGTAAGTTTTCCACCCACTAATACTCCCAAGTCCTTCTCCTCAGGGCTGCTCTCGATCCACTGATCACCCAGCCTGTATTTGTGCTTGAGATTGCCCTGACACATGTACAGGACCTTGCACTTGGCCTTATTGAATCAGGAGGTTATTCCATACCATATGGCATCATACTCAGCAATAAAACTCAGGGAAAGGAGGAGGAAGTGGGAATTTCAGACTTATGGCATTTGTCTTTCCAAGCAGCTGTTATGCATGCTGAGACCCTTTTTAGGAAATGGCTGGACATATGACAGCTGATGGGAAGTAGTGAATTAATTCCTATTTTTGCTTTGTTCGCACACACAGCTTTTCTTTTTCTTATTAAACTGTCATTATCTCAACCCACAAGTCCATTTGTCTTCCTTCAAATTTTCCCCCCTTGTTCGCTTAGAGAGAGGAGTGAGGAAAAGGCAGGGTCCGTATTTGGCTGCTGACTGGGGACAGCCCGCCACAAATGGTCTTATAGAATAGAAAAGATATGGTTGCTATTGCTCTAGAGAATACATTGGGCAAGAGCAAAGAACCTCTATATTCTCTTTTACCTAACACACACCTTATATCATGTTTCCAATATTAATCTTGTTTCCAAACATAGTGGGTTGGGTTAGGACCCAATTTAAGACAACTGCATTTAGAGATCTACTCTTAATGTCCACTGGGTTCTTACTGTAATCAGTGGTGATCTATGGGCCCTGTTCAATCACCTAAACATGGGCATCTGAGATGCAGTGGTCTTGCCTGATCTCTAACCGCTGCCCAGAAGAGTCTGGGTATCTCATACGTCCTATGTTGTATCTACCAGCCCCATATGCCTATGCTATCTCAAATGTCTACATACCTATCTGAGAGTGTCTGAATATTGCCACTACCCAACATAAGTAGAGGGGGAGATCATATTAGCTCATCCTGAAGTAGATTGGTGATCAGCTAAATTGCACTCTAGGGTCCATTGACTGTGCTGACCAGATGAGCTATGCAAATGGATAGATAGGTATCTGGTGGCACCTGAGACACTCAAAGTTACCCAAGACTATTCAAAAACCTATGACATAGAACTTCTAGGAGCTACGTGAACCTTGAGAGTGGCAGCCGGAGAAAAAGCAGCATGCACTAGGTGTCTTGTGCCATTAGAGGTGACATTCAAGCAACTGAGTTGAGACTCTTAAATCTTGACCGATTGCAATGGAATCTTAGATATCAAAAGCAGAGGTAAACATCTATTTGTAGACACTTATAACAAGGAGTCTTAAACTGAATCTCACCTGGTAAAGGCAGAATAAAGGTGCCCAGGATGGATAGGTGGCCAGTGACATTTCATGTGCAATTCTGCTCAATTTGCAGTTGCTGTTCCAAGTGAGCACTGCCATCCCACAGGTTCTGTGTAATGGCTGCTAGTCCTATGAAGATGTCTCAGCTATCTGTGGGTGTTGCAAATAACACTTGACACCTCTGAATAGGCAACTGACTCAAGACTCAAGATTCATTCAAACAGCCTATCAAACAAAAAAGGAAATTCCAATACTTTGATGGGTTATGAAATGCTGTGCTTAGAATCTGCATAAATGCAAATAATAGACTAAAATGTCATTTGCCTATACCTAAAATGTCATTTGCTTATACCTAAAATGAAGACATCATATAATCATCAATAATGGAAGGAAAATGCCTGTTGTCCAAAACCTGAAATCTATAAGTAATGCAAAAAGAGCCCTGGTATAATTTAATGAGATGAAAGATTGTCTTTATTAAAGACAAAACAAAACAAAAAAACAAAACCAAAAGAACTCCATCAAAAAACCCCCAAACCTACTGTGAACTTCATAAAACAAGAAACAAACAGATCCCATGAAGGGGATAAACTATGTGTGATGAAGGGATATTAATTTGATGATATGAGAAAAGAGATCAGCAGGTCCATGGCTGAATCTCTGAACTCTTCAGCTAAGAAGACTTCAGAGTACAGGTTTGGCTTTCAAGAGCTTAACTAAATTTCATTACAACATATAATGTTAGTGGTATAGCTGGATTCCACTGAAACTTTTTTAACAAAGCTTTCTCCATAGAAATTTTCACTATGACCCACCAGGGCTTTATGCAGTACAAATGGATATTAAGTTCTTTTTTCAGAGCAGGGTACACTGATCAGCTGCATGTCCCCAGGTGCATTTCCTCCTTGCACTATTGAAAAATTGGTTACATCTTCACATTTACTTTTACATGACACATAGGTGTTGTGCTTTTTTACGTGTTTTGTTCACTGTGTAAACATAACCATTATGCCTTTACTAAATGCATAGTCACCACTTTATTTTCCCTGGAACATATGTAATAGTTTCTGCAGTTGATGATCCTCAGATGTTTGTTACATCCTCTCAGCTAACACATGGAAATGGTCATGTGAACCCTCCAAATCAAGTGCAAACGGAAACAGACTTATGGAAAGCAACTTGAATTGTTCCAGTTTAAACCACCTGTGCAAAAGGGAGAATGGATCTGCTTTGCTCTAAAAAGGAATAGGAACCACATATTCAGCTGCTATGTCTTGGAGAGCACAGTAATGAAGAGATGAACAGTGCTAGCAAACTGTTGTAGTTGCTGTAGGAGTCTGTATGTGACTACATCTTAGACTCTCTGTTAACAATTTATATATTTCCTGAAATAACTTGATTTTTTTTTAAATGATTGCACATGATAACTGGAAAAGATAAAAAACACAGACTCTGGCAATCTATAATATCAAAAAATCTTAATAAAAAGTGAAGGTGCAGATCTTCAGAGGGTAGGCTGGTAAATTTAATCAATATCCTTGTACTTACACTACTCTATATCAGTTGATGATCTGATGGAGTCTATAATCTTTCACCAGTGGTAGACAAAAATGGTGCTAAATATAACAAAAAATACAGTTATGTGTAAAGAAAATTTAAAAAGACTGTTGCAATTGTAACTGTAATTATTGCCTTGTGTTCTCCTTTGCAAATCCATCTGCTGTTTCTTCTCTTATAGCCCAATGGGAAATCTTGCTGGGTAGGGCTTATATTTCTACCTGTGAGCATATTTGTAACCATATTTCGAGACAAAGTAAAATGATATAGTGATCAATCACCAGAACTCCTAGCTAGTATTAATACCACTATTATAGATTGTTACTAATTAAGAGGGAAGACTAATCATTAGAATAAGCCACAGAAGCCAACAAAAAGAGCACAAAGAGAAAAATCTAGATAAACTTGGAATCTACTTGTACTTTTCAAACAGAATAAGAAACCAGCCAGAAAATAGAGGCCAGTAGTGACTAAGAGTGAGAAGGTTCATTTCTACCTTGCAACTGAGATGTCAGGTCTCAGTCCAAGGTGCTTTAAAAATAGCTGTGATGATAAACTATTAAAGCCTGTGTCTGAAAAAGAAAAACTCACAGAAGCTTAAGAAGCTGATATCAATACACAGCAGATTCTCAGAAAGCTGAATCATTAGGAAATACTGAGAAAGCTCCCTGTTTTAAAAGACAGTTATGGGAAGAATGTGTGTTTGTACAATGGAGCTTGGCCTCAGAAAGATGCACCTAACTGAGCTGAAGGCAGGAATAAAGCATGAGAAGCAAGGTGTTCCTCACATGAGCACATTGAAATGAAGGCTGATAGCACATAACAATGGTGTTTGTTTATCATTTGTTCTCTTAACCTTGGAAATTCAGTAAAGAATGGAAGTTGTGACGTATTAGACCCACAGTTTGCCACTATCCTGCTTGAAAAGACAGCATCAGTTGATAGCTATTTATCCAAAATTTTTCCTGTATTTCTTTCCAGGCAGAAAGTTCATTACCATGACACTGAATCTCTTTATTTATTCAAATACTGCTTACAATGCAGTCAAAGTTAACTTCTTCACTTTGTGACCACATGAACACTGTAACAGCCGCATCTTCAAGGAGATCCAGGTCCCATAACCTGCTCTCTGTCTGACTTCGCAATTGACACTCTTCAGCTGTCCGAAAAAAATGCTCTTTCATTTTCTTAAACTGATTTGGCAAACAAAGACAGTGTGTGTGAACTTTAGCACCTTGAATTTGAAGGGGGTTGTTTTCTTCTCATACTCCGTACTCTGCAAAAGTGCAAGACTTGCCCTGAACAATGGCAGAGTGACAGTTGAAAAAGAGAACCAAGCTGACATCGTATGCTTTTCTTTGTACAGTCACAGCCTCTGTCTCTCAGAACCAGGAGGCTCAGTGTTGTGGCTGTTATTTTTTTGGCCAAAGAGTTGCTTCTGACTCGGGCTCCCAGGGCATATTTGGTAGTGCTTCTTAGAAAGCATGAGCGAATGGAACAGTAGTCACTTCAGCACTGTGGTATGGAGAAGTGAGACTAGAGAGTTGGAGAGAGCCAATCACATTGTAGATGTGACCCTGCTTTGAAAAGTAAAGGCAAAACCAAGATCTACTTCCTAAAATTGTTTCTTGTGAGTTTTAGGTCTTTAGGCATAGGGACTGTCTTCTATGCTACATGCTTGGTTACTACTCAGGATGGTGCAGCATTCATGTTTGATTAGAGCAGCACTTCAGGAGAATAAAAACCAAATTAATGCACCAGCTCTCACTTTCAAAATGTATCCAGATGCAGAGTTTCAGGAAGGAGGAGGTTGAATTTCCTTACATGATGCCAAAGAGGGAAACCAACATCTGAGTTCCTGTATGGATATACCAACCCACTGGATATCACACCTTAGCACCCAGGTAGCATGCAGGTTTGCATGTAGAATCATTGCCATCAAGATATGAAATGCGAAGAGCTAATTGCATCTAAAAGGATCAGCTTCCCTTGCTTGGAGATGTCACTCTTCACTTGAGAGTGAAGATGATTGATTTAGGGTAGGCACATAATGTATACATGGCTAGAGTCAAATGAAATGAGTCACAGCCCAAGTACTTAGAAGTAGAACAATTTTACTTGCTGAGATCATGTCATTTAGTATCCATAAAAGACCACAACAGAGCATCTCAACAAACAATTTTTCAGACACTTGTATAATGATGTTACTTCTTAATTTTGTTCCATCTGTATGGTTTTGTGGGGACTATCTTTCTAATCTATCAGCATTTATAAAATGCTACAGCTCTAAGTCCTGAGCAACTTAATTTCCTACAGTATATCTAAACAGAAGTGAAAATTGCTCTTTTTGTATAAACACACATGCAGGCATTATCATGTTATCAGAAAGAGCTCAAAGAAATTATCAGGAAAGAGTTTTGAAAGCAAGGTAGAGAACATTAGTATATAGCTCACAAACACTTAAGGATTGAAAAGAATCTCTGTCTTAATTGCTTGGAAATAAATTTCCAATTAATTAAGAAAAAAAGAAGATGAGCCAGATAAGGATTCTCAATTTATAATCCTGAAAACTGAAATTAAATCTCAGTCATTAAACTCATGTAATGTCTCTGCACCTAATTATGATTTCCCTAGAATTCCTCTTAAATTTATATCTCACATTATCTGAACTTAATGGCCCTCTTATAATTGGAGAAGATGTAAACTTAGCCTTAGCTCCATGCATTGGACAAATCCTCAGTGAAGAAACTACTACTCCATGTGCAATGTGAGTGCTAAAGCAAAACTGTGTTGAATAGAGAGGGGGAGTCTGTCAACACCTGGAAGACCACTAAAAGTACAGGTGTATGTCCATTCTTACTTCCTTTCAGATTAGTATTATTAATGATTTCTACTAATATCCTAAGAACTAAAAAAGAAAAAAAGAACTTTTGGCTAAAATTGTTTTATTATTAAAAGGATATCAGTTTCTCTCTGGAACAAGAGTCTGGTCTTGATACTTTTCTCTAACCTTCCCTGGCTAGTTAATGTAAGTAAGTATATCGTTACTGAAAATCGACCTAGAAGGAACCTCATGTAGGCAGCACACTGGAGCCTGAAGTTCTGAGGTGTACCAAGCTCATGTGCACAAGTGTTAAATCTTTATCACCTGACCTGAAGAGCTTTTGGATAACCTGAGTTCCTGGTTTATAGGAGGAAGCAAACCAGCTGCTAAAGGCAGCACATAGCAGTGATGTCATCTCCCATCTGCAAAATACACTTGGAACGCTATTTCTTCCCCAGATCCTCAACTTACCTGGTAGGCATTTCATGGATGGCAGTCCCACTAATATTTCATTTCATTCTTAAACTAATTCTTAAAAATGTATGGCTAACATCCTTCTGAATATATCTGCTTAAAAATGGACATTCCATGGCAAACCTGGGAAACTTGTGTTAGGGATGTAGTAGTCTATTAAAAATTACCTCTGTGAATTAGGTAACTTCAGGCCCATGTTAATGCCTTTTGTATATGTGCAGGTGGGTGTTAGGGCTCCATGAAAAGGGAGAGGCACAAGGGATGGAGAGGAAAAACTGCAATATCTAAAAGCAACAAAAAATGCAAATGTGGAATCATGAAGGCTTTTGTTTAGCTATTGAGAGATTCTAGCAGTATTTGTGCTCCCAACAAGACAGCTGCCTGTAGGATAAATGAACCTTGAGAGACAGCTGTTTCAGGTGAGAAGAAAAATGGCAACAAGATAACCACAATGAGAAAATGTGCACCACAGAAATTACAGGAAAGTAGAACCCAAGCTAAGATTTTCAAAGGAGCAAAGTAAAGCAAGAGCCTAGTTCCCGTTTTGTTCTGATGGTGGTTTATAGTCCCTGTGGTGGGACGTGAAGATCCTTAAAAAAGAAGTGAAGTAAGAGTTAAAAGATTCCCACCTTGTTATGATCTCCACAAGAGCCAGTGAAAATGTAATTTATATACCAATAGGAACAACCCCAGGAAGACCTCAGTCAAGATGAAAGGGCAGGAATCAGTGTCTCCAGGGCACTTTACTGACCCATCACTGCTGGTGAAGGTATCAGACTTCAAATCCTAATGCCATTTGCTTTGAGTTCAGCTGTTTGGAACATGGTTGAATGCGTCATATAATTCACTCCAGACAGATCCCATCCCAGGTCTCATAACCCTTCTTTTCCAGCTGTGAGAATATTCAGTATGCCCTGGTATATCTGGTATCAGGCTAGAGCAAGAAAACTAGAAAAATCCAAAAGAAAGCATACCACTACTCCCTTTTCTTTCTGAGAATGAAAGAGGAGGCACATGGCAAATGTCCATCATGCAAAATATATTGATGGAATAAACCACAGTGGACCATTTTGTTAATGGTGGTAAGGCCACATGGAGTTAGGAAATGAGAACAGTTTGTCCTTTTCATATTTCTGAGACTAAAAGTCATTGCTACTTGTCCATTTCACCTGGCTGCTGATAGAGCTAAAGAAAGAATTGGTATTAGTGGCATACTACAGGTGAGTAGCATAGAAATGGAAAGCAGTTTCTGTCTCAACTCAGTAAGAGGATGCCAAACCATTTGAATAATTCATTCTGGATCCTGGCTATGCTTCTCAGGTGAGGAGCAGTATTTTATGCTGGACAACAGCAGTTGTTGCAAAAGGATTTGGGAGGCCTCTAATAAAATCTTTTATCTGTTGACAGAAGAATTTAATTAACCAGTATCCTTAACATGGTTTAGACAATTCCATGCCCTTGCCTACATCCGGACACAGTTGTGTCTGCACTACTACTTCTACATTTACTACTTAGAAAGGCTTAAAGTTGGCCTTTCTGTGAGTTCCCCATGGGTATTCTCACAAGTAGCAAATTTGACACTGTACTTTTTTCAACTACAGCCAATAAATCCAGGATAGGTTTCTTCAGTGTTCGGTGGATTGTAATATGTTTGATGGAAGATGGGAAATTATATCCCTCTGGCTGAGGCATGTGTTTGGAGTGACATTAGTCGCTCATGATTTTCTTGCACAAATCGGGAAGGAGATAGGTGAGACTCACAAATTTGAGATGGAGAACTTTGTAAGATGTCAAGAGCTTCTCAGTACATTAGTGGACAGAGCTTAAAGAAACACAGTGATGGGTGGTTTAAGACTGTCTGAAAAGGCTTTTCAGATGTGTGTGATCCATTCAACAGAGCAGGATCCTTCCGTAGTGCTCAATTCAATAAGCTGAAGATGTCATTTAGGTTCATTATAGACTTAAAAGATTTAACTGCATCATAATCTTTCTTTGCAGCTGTCAGAGTCTATCCATGCCTTTTTCATGAACATCATGATCAGGGAAGAAAATAGGGTGAGAGGATATATTGAAAGCAAATGCTGCTGTGCAGTGTTAAATACTCACCAGAATCTTCATTCCTACCCAGAACTAAACCACAGTGTCCCAGTTAGAGCATTTGTCCTGCTCCAAGCAGATTTTGGAATTTGTTGACATTCATTCATTTTCATAGTCAGAGGCATCTTTTGTGTTTTGTGAGCAGAAGAGTTTTATCAGATACCTGGCCTGAGTCTGCAACTTTCTGTAAATCTAGGGAGTGTAGAGGGACTGCGCTCCTAATAAAGGTGCTATAGTTAAACTCCCAACATTAGACAGAATGAATTAGGGTCACAGTGAATTTGATAGACTTCACGGCACAACTTTCTTTTGGCTCTCATTGCCTGCCAGAAAGGCTTGCTGATGAAAATAGAGGTCAGAGCTTCACAGACTGGTATCAGTGAAGATCAGTTCTTCTTCTTTCAAACACATGTCTTTAAATGCAAACAGATTCTTTGAATGTCTTAAGATCAGCTTAGCTACTGTACATGTAACCACAGGTACAGTGAACTGTATTTCTCATCCTTTTTTCTCATTTTTTAAAATTCCTGTAGCATAGCAGAATATTTATCCTAAAGCAGTTGTAAGCTGTTTACTTCTAGATGTGGATTTCTGCAGTTTCTGGCTGCATTTTGATTTGGAATCCATTTCTAATTACATGCTTGCTGAGGAATTTCTTGATGAGTAATTTCTTTCTGTTTTGTTCAATATAACACTGCATATTTACATATTGTGAAACAGAATATAGCTGTCTGTGGTTTTCTATAACTACACTCAAGAAAAAACCCTCAGCAAAAAAATCTATCATTTCCTGCCTTTTTTTTTGCTGGTGGGGCCCAGACTTCTGCTTTTGTGACTGGGAAACCTAAAGCATTGAATTTGTGGTATTGTGACCTAGTTGGACAGGGAGAATGGAAAAGGGTAGATCTGAGCACATTGTGCAGAACGTGGAAGTCAGCTGCAATACAAAATATTCCATTTCTGTTGCACAGTGCAAATCTCTCAACCAAGTTCACTGACTGACTGCTTGCACTACTAAAGGTATCCATTGACACAAATTAGCGTCTTGTACACAGAGACTGACTCACGTGGTGAAGGAAGCCTGCTGAAATGCCAAAAAAATCCACAAGTCCCACCATAAAAGCACTATAACATATAACAGAGGTCAGAGCTTTGTCTTTTTAACACCCTTGTGATTTATAGACCAACTTGATATCAGTACCTACTTTAAAAACAAAAACTGTTTTCTCCTTAACTTACCTCCTCCCGCCCCACAAAGGATACAGTAGTTTCAGCAAGGAAAGCTATGTTCCCTTTACCTTTCCAAATCATCTCGAGGGAGCAATCTCATTTCCAGGCTATGTGTGAACAATGGCAGAGAAGCAGTTAACTCAGAAGGGCCTGAAGTCTGCCTGCAATAACCAGTTGAATCCTTAAATCTGTACCAATAAACATGCTACATACAGGGGAAGGGGAGGCTGTGTTTTAAGTGCCTTTTTTTTTTTTTTTTTTTTTTTTGCAGTGACAGCATGTTTGTGACTCATGGATTTTGTTTGGTAGAATTGCTTTCATAATTTAACCTTGCCAAAAGTGGCTGCTCCTCTTCGCAGTTTTTCATTATAAAAAATCCTCTGTGTCACCCCTAGATAGTCTCAAGCCAATAAAAAGAAACTCATTATTACATTTTTTTTTGTTGAATGGAAGAAAAAATACCAAATGTGCTATAATAATAATGGCAATAATAAAAGATACTGATGATACTTAGAGACTGACTGCATAAGCCTGTTGACTGCACTATTTTGTTTGGGGGATTTTCATACCCCTTCTTGATGACACTGTTGGAGCGCAATGTATTCTGCCTTCCAAATGGCACATTGCTTTTAACTTTTGTGTACAATATAGGCTAATAACATCTCACAGCTTTTCAATTGGAAGCTGTTCTTTGATAAACTGACAGTGATATGAGCACTACTGCAAGATATTATTTTTGGAACAATGGAGAGAGAGTTGGAAATTGTATGATTAGTGACAAATTTTCAGCGACAATCACTGTATATTGCCAGTGCTGAAATCAATAGGAGAATTCTAGAAATAGTGCTCTACTCCATGTGTGAAAAGAATATGACCCATCATTAACATAATACCTTCAGGCAAATAAGTGGTGATTTAGGGCACTTAACAAAAGTTCATTTGTCTCTTAGGCTTTTGTAAATGGGGACAGGAATTGTAATTACAAGAGTGGGGAATTCTTTTGAGCACATGAGAGATTTGAGGTTGAAATTGCTTGTTGGAGTACTTTATACTGTACTGTTGCACTTAAGATGTACTTTGAAGTTACATCAAGGTCATCCAGAGTGTGCAGATAAGCAGTATTTGTCATGTCCTAATATTAAAAAATGAATCACAGAAATATGCCATTACTTAGAACAGATGTTTTAATGTTACCATTATAAACTTAAAGAATTAGAGCCACCAAAATTAATAAATGTCAATAAAGAATGCCATTGAGACTGTGAACCTCAGCATAAAAATGAAACACAAATAAATGCTCTCATATTATATTAACAGCTTTCTAGCCATTCTCTCACACTGTTAATCAGTGTGGGCCAGTTAACATCTTTTCCTTCTACTACAAATGAAGTCAAGTATCCAAAAAAGAGGAGTGAAAGCTCCAAACATTTTGACATATCAGTTCTTTCTAGGTGGCTTCCTTGCTTCAAAATATTTAATGCAGGGTCTCAAGAGGTGCTCAGCAAACAAGAGAAGCAAAAAAAAATTGGCAGACATGCATATACCAATTGAAAAAGAAGACTGTGTTCTTTTCTCCTTTTTTTTTTTTTTTTCTTTTTGACATTATGTTTCTATGAGAAGAACTATCAGCCTTTCTGAACTCTGCAGGGAAAGTAAGATCTTTAGCCTGACAAGAAAAGATAGATTTGTGAACAACCAATAAACTCAATTTAGGACATTCTGGTGTCATATACATCAAGTACTTCACATCTTCTAACAAAAGGCAAGGTTCCAGGTCAATATTTTGACTAGATAAATCTCTTCATGTTCCTTCTACCAGTCTCTAAAGAGGGAACATCCTGTCAGCCAGGTGTCTCCATGTATCTGGGATCTCTTCCAATATCACTCTATTTCACAAATGCTTTTAAATTCTGCTGTGTGGTTCTCACGCACTACAGATATCCTGTCAATACTTCTGAATGAGTTTCTCTGTCTCCGCTCCTCCATTTCATTCCCATAAATTGCATCTCATATTATCCTGTTTTTCTCCTACAAGAGGCTGCATAGAAAGTGTATCAAGCCATTAGGTGATTTTCCAAGGTACATTAATCATCTTACCAGGGTGTAAGAATGGACTCACAACTGCCAGTATTCAAAGCTGAGTGGTGTGCTTGGAGGTGTCCCAGTGCTCTTGAGGAAGGTCAAATAACATACAATGATGTAAATGAGAATGCTTTTCACTAAACAATTCCCGACAATGTTCCATGAAATGAATGCAGAAAATGCATTGGATCTAAAGATGATTTTTTAAATCAGAATGTCAGATGGATACATAGCAATCTCTCCAGCAAATACAAGTGAAGTCACTTTAGATTTATCCTTCAAACACTAGCATTTATAATAAATTGAATTGAAATCAAGTTCAGGTAGGAGTTTAGGCTCTTTTCAGATTCAGGAAAAGAAAGCTCAACCAGTTTGCATTAAATTCACAGTATGAAACTTCTGGCAATCGCAGTGGTGGGACATTTAAAATTTGTAGACAAATTCTTAGATTCTGAAACTGAAGCCATGTTCCTCCTCTGGGATTTGAACTGCCCCAGCCTAACATCAGCAGACAGCACCCCCCCGGCGTGGCATATCTGCAGATGACTTGTTTCACTCTCAGTGTTAAACCCCAGTGGTTGTTAAGCAGTCAAGCAGGCATGCAGCATGCACTTGGGTGCACAAACACCAGCTGCATCAAGGTACTATTCAGCACTGTGAGAATGATCTTCCTCAGGAAGCTTCCTTGGAGTGGGATGCAGGTAGGAACCCAAAGCCACCTCTTTCATCATTCCCTCTCTGGGTGGAAAAAGACTTCAGGTTGTCTGTGTCACTGTGTGCACAGAAATTTTCCATTGTCTATGGTTAAAATAAGATGGGATTTAATTATGAGTGTCTGTCTGAAGGCATGAGACCTGACAGCTCTGTACATGGGAAGGCAAATTTATCCCTAACCCTGGCCTGTCTCTGAAGTCCTTCTCCTCTGTTCAGAATTTTCTCTAATATAGGATCCAGTGCAAGTTCTGCACAAAGAAACAGCCGTTCACTTCTTTGCTTTCAGGCATATTACAACTTTTTTTTTTTTTTTTTTTAAGGTCTCATCCATCAAAACACAGACAATCGTAGACGTGACTATCTTGGCAAGTCTATCTGATCATTACAAAACAGGAGTGGGAGATGATGACAGCTGTGTGTTTCAGAGAGGGGTAGGAATTTTAGCTCTCATTTGATTCTTCACTTTTACTGGCTATTGCAAATGGTAGGAAGATTGCAACATCTTAATTCCCAGAACAATATCAACTCCTTAAAGCTCAAATTTCACAGAATTACCTTTGAATCCAGATATCATTCCCAGTCACTATACGAAGGATATTAATGCTGGGAATAAACTACAGAATGACATCGCTAAATTAATTTTCTCCTCTTCCATCTCCTGTATCTTGTCTGTAGTATAAATGGAAATTAATTTCTTATGGAGGGGGAATGGCTGTGAGAAATATTGAAGCAATTAATTACTGTTGATTTTATTCTTCTTGTCCAAGACATTTTTATTTTCTTAACACTTAATTGAAGCAGAGTTTTTAAGTAATGGGATAGAGAGAAACTGAATTGATATTATGTACAGTTGTATTACACTCCCCTCTTCCTGCACATCATCTGGAATGTTTTTTCACATTTTGAAAAGGAATTTCACAACTCTAAAACTTCTAGACCATAATATGTAAATTCTTGAGAAATAGGTGCTGACTTTACTCAGACACCATTGAAAGACAGAGTATGTTACAAACCCCAAATGCACATTAAAAATGTAATAAATAACGGTTGAAACCTATGATTGACTTTTAAAAATTGTAGTCAATAGACATTAGATCTTCAAAGGGTCCTCATGCACTTTCCTTTATTACCATTGCATATTGAAATTGAAATGCAAGATTTCTATATACCCTTCACAGAGCTGTCAGCACATCCAAATAATCTCACCTTATCTCATTTTCTTTTACAGCTGATTTTTCCTGTTATCATGCGACCATCAGAAGTACAGTGTACATACGCATGCTTGTACTTGTATATGTCTGGATTCTTCATGCTGGAACGAATAGCAACATCTTAGTTCTTACCCAAGCATTATAAAACACTGTCATCAAGCAGCTCTCCACAGCTAGTGCTATTACAACCCTTGGTTTAATAGCTGACTGATCCTTCATGCCTAGTGAAGCAGAAATCTGTAGTCAAACTTGTCCAAACATGGTGATCAGCATAAACTCTAAGCGTCTCACTTCATAGGAGAGCACGGAATTTCTATAAAGGGGCTGTATCCTCTACAGAGAGGATACACAGACCCTTTCTGCCAGTTCTTTTCTCTCAGCAAGAGAGACTCCCAGTTGAGAGCAGTTAATTAATAGCTAACTGCAATCTCTACAGCTGTATATTTTGAGGACAATGAAACCTCGCCCTGGAGAAACCTCTGTGGGAAGTATAACAAGACCAGCCCTCACCTGTATCTAGTACACAGGTTTGAAACCCAGAACTAGACGTATTAACATCTTGTGGTCCTATGTGAATCACTTCTGAGTCCACAGAACTGCCCTGGCACTGGTAGGGTGAGGCTGGCTATGATAATTGCTCAGTGCTGTGAACAACCAAGTTTCTGGGCAACTCATACTTTCTGAGTTGCTTTCCAATCTTTCTCATGCTTGATTTTGCTAGCAGAAGTTTCTTAGCATTTCTGTTGCCAGATACAGGTTGTAGCAAGATGCAGACTACTGCAAAGCATCCTTTGCAAGTAAATTAGTAGAAATACCCATGGTACACAGACAGAAAGCTCAATACGAACTGAGTAAAGACACATTTTCAAAAAGTTTCATTCATCTTTGGACACTCTGTGCAATACGCTCAAGTCCCCAAACTCTGTTTGGAGCTAGCACCACTTATGGGTGACTAACATATGTGAAAAACAGGATTGCAATGATAGGCACCAGAAATCAGAAGTTAGTTTCAAAATGTCTACTCAGTAAGACCAACTTTAAGATCAGATAAGAAGTGCTTGGAACAGTTAAAATGCAAGACTAACAAAAGTGCTTATTGCCATGCTTAATGCAACAGAGAGTTCTGTTTCCAGTGGTGGTGTTTCCCTTTTAGACAAGAATTACTGTCAGAGACATTCCAATCTCACAGACAACATTTAATTAGACATTGAAATTCTGCTGAAGTCAAAGGCATACTGGGTACTTATACAAACAACAAATATATACTGAGTTAATTCTAACAACAATAACAGCATATTTCAATATCGTAAAGGAGCAAAAAGAATAACCAATAAACAGTTAATGAGTTAGACAAAACTTCACTGGATGGTTTATATGCTATGTTTTTTACCTTATCTAAATCATCTATAGAATTTCACACTGCTCATCTAGATATCTTATATTTTATCCACATTTTGTGCAACTCTCATGTTCAGTTTCTGCCTATGTAGTTCCTAGTGCCAGGTTCCCCTTTGAATTTTGGAGATGAAGTTCAAAATTAATTCCAATATAAATTTCAAAGTGTCAGTTAAATTTATATTAGTCATCATCTTTGTTTTGAAGAGTTTTAAGATAAGCTTTTCTCACCAGCTTCACACACCAACATGGTGTGTGAGAAGACCTCAGATTTCTCTTTACTTGCACTGTTGTTAAAATGTCTCTTGTCCTGATCTTGTCATACTTAGAGCTTGATCTCATTGCCTGAAGATAAGGGAGCTACTGCTGCAGTGTCTAAACATCCATATGAGACTGACAGGTCTGACACAGGACCTCTGGGAGACCTGGGTTCTTTTGGAGCATGAGCTGGAAGTCCTTTCAAATGGTGCTTGACTACCCTGTTTGGGCAATCGGATTTCACTCTTCTTTGTGTAAGTAGGGCAGAATAAAAATCTCCCACATGCATGGAAGTTTCAATTCTGAGTTCTTAATTTTGGTTAAACCATGAGGGGCATAGCTTCTGCCTAGGCATTGTTGCTGAGACAAGTCAGTGAAAGCAAGTCACCATCACTATTACTTAGTATTGATGGTCTGATTCATTAAAAATGACCATATTTTTCTGATGAAGGCTCCTTTTCTCTGTACTTGTACTGTGATTTACCAGATATGAAGTTGTACAGGAGCTGAACCATTTATATCAGAACATATAAATGATGTTACTGCTGCAAATATCTCATTAAGCCATGCTTGTATTCTGATGAACAATACTTTTACAAAATTACATACACAAGCCACTCTGTCAGGATCATGGATAATCCTAGGAATATTCGATAACCACAGGCAGGAATTTGCTTTATAAATTGCAAACGTGCCCTTGGGAATTGTAGCTATGCCACACGATGACTCTACTTCAAGAAGGGTCACAAGGCATTTGTGATACTACACACTATCTTGCTTGCCTGTTTAAATTTAAAAGTGAAAGGGCTGAAAAAATAAACCAGGTTCAAAGATATACCTGCACACAGGAACTTTCCTGAAATCCCCCCTCACCCTGACTCCCACCAGAGCTTGCCTATTGTAATTTTTGGAATTTAAATAAAGTAGCAACAACATACCAAATCTATAGATATTGAGGACTTTGTGTTTGCTACAGAAATGCCCGGAAACAGCCTGAATGTTCAGTCCCAAAAAGATGTCCCTACCACTTCAGCAAAAGAGAAAGAGGGTCAGCAGCTCTCAGCAGTTCAAGGCGATGTCACCAACACTGCCTGGCTGTTTGTTTCATGCTGCTGTTACAAAGGTGCATTGGTGCATTCACTCCTTTCTTATTGGCATTTTTTTTTTTTTACTTTCAAAGGAAGCTTTTGTTTAATTTCCTCATTTGGAAGAGGAAGAGCATATGGAAGAGCTGCCTAAAGCACTGGGCAGGAACTTTTGACATTTCTATAAAAACCTAAGTGCAATCAATAGCTAGATACTGAGGTCAGAAAAGTAGATACCGAGAAAGCTCAGTTAGTTACTGTAGTTTACAGAATTAAACCACTTTTTATTTAAATCCACAGACTTATGATAGATGCTAGGGAAAGGCTATAGGGATGGCATTATGTCAAAATAAAAATAAATTGTCAGTATAAACCCAGGGAGACATTGTCACAATATCAGCTTGAAACAAAATGACACCAATGCAAATTTTATAAGAAACAACTTTAAGATGTCAAGACAGTGGTAAATTGATGTCAGTTCAGGTCTGCAGGGAGACTGTTATGATTAAAAAAGAAAAATCTAAACAAACTCAAAAACATTCCCAAAGTGGTAGCTACAAGAGGTTCTAATTTTGTTAGCTGAAGTAGAAGTTAGTTATAGCAACACAAACGTAAAGATATCATGATTATATTGTCAACAAAAAAACCCCAAACCCAACAAAAAAACCCCAAAAGGAAATACTGATACAAATGTTATACACACTTGATAAATGTTAAATTGTATGTACAGATAGACACTGACATTTCCGTAGTTTAGCTTGCTTCTATATTTATACACATAATCTCTGATGCTAGTTCAGTTAACTAATAAGAAATCTGGAAGCTTCTTCATACCTTACAAACCTCCTGCAGCTTTTAAATTATGCAAAATGCAACAGAATTTACGGTGAGTTGAATAGATCAAATAGACAGCAGAAGCAGAGCCTGCCTCTTCCAAAGTCTCTCATTATCAGGCTTTGCTGAATCTCCTTGTCATCGATTCACATGTCTTGTAGTTCAGTATCCCGCTAAATCTGAGCCCAGCCCCACTAGTGACCAAGAAGGTACAGAAACACAAACAGATATATTTTGAAAGTCTTACAGGGTTTTCTAGGAGTGTTTTGAAGCATCATTTTTGAGTGGGGGGATGTTGGGGGCAGTTCTGAGAACACTTAATGCCTGGCGTCTCCTAAAGTCATTTACATTCAGGCAAAAGTGGGTGGAAATTCTGCCATGTGAAAACGACATTTGCAAATGTGTAAATGACTGCACAGCACTTGAAGGAGTCAGCAACCGGGCCCCTGCTCAGTATTGTGATTCTGCCATGTGCAGCATTAACCTTTACCATGTTCTGCTTTTCTTGCATACAATAACAGCAGATCCTTGTCAGCGGGTGGTTACACAAGACAGTACATATGCTTCTAGGCACCCAGTCCCGGATCAGAAATACATGGCATGTAACACTGAACTGATCTATACTCATTCCTCATTCTAAATTGATTTGAAACACTTTAGGGTGTATATTTACCTCTGAAGACTTTTTGGCACAAATCCTGCATTATTTGCCCTGTCTATTTTAAAAGAGAGACTATTATGCAGTTAGGACCAAAGTGGACATGGTTCATGCTGCCTGGAGATCTGATAAACCACAGGTTCTCTATTTGTCACCAGTGTCAGCTTAGTTGAAATTGAGTATGTTCTGCAGTCCACCTTTGGATGTATGTTTAGTTGTACAAACCTAAAGAAATACCAACAACCACAGGCACTAATAATATTTACACCTTTGAAATCATTCATTCCTGAGTTTGTGTTTAGAAGCTGACTGAAAATATCACAGGGCCAGATTTCAACACCTTCCGTACTGGAGCCTATCTGAAGTGAAACCATTGACGTCAGTGGAATGATTCCAGATTTATAGCTGCCAAGTTATGCACATCTCCGTATGTGTCATTTTATGCTAGTTATTTAATGCATTGATTTGCATACCATAAGCAATTTGCATAGAACCAAAATCTGCATAGAACAGCCTGGAGCCACACCAACATGACCCAAGAGGTGAGGTGGGTAAGACATCTGGAAGTTGGTGTGAAGGTGTTAGTGACTGTGTACAGGTGGGAGATGAAGGTCTGTGGCTGATTTGGGTGCTGATGATCAGAATACATCAACACATCTGAGACATACTGTGCCTTTGACCTGGTATCCCTGTGCATAAAAGTTGTGCCTAAAGGTGCCACTGTAGCAACCTCCTACATTCCCTGCCCAGAGCACTGCTTGTGGGAATGGGGAATGTAGGTTGACACTGTAGGGAGAGAGGACGAAGGAAGTAGGAGAGATGCTGGCCACATTTTCTGGTGTCTATGAGAACATCACTTGGTGGCTAACAGTTGCAGTGCCAAGTTAAATTTGCAGCCAGATGAGAGCAGGCTGGTAAATACATGTGTGAAAGATATGAAAAAAACATGGACTTGCTAAGCCCACAGATGTACTCTAGGGTAAATGGAATGAGAATTGAGTTAAGATTGACATGAATCATTGACATAAAGAAAACTCTTATTAGGAAACCCTGGGATCATCAACAAAATCCTAGCTATTCACTGTTCACAGCACACAAATCAGGTCCTGATCCCTTACAAGAGTTGACCACTTTTTCAAAATCACACATCTAGTCTTGAACTACAAGAATTTTACTTGGAAAGATCACCCGGAAATTCAGTTTGTATCATTCATGTTCTTGGTTTTCCAGGACAAAAGTAGTGTTTTCCTACTCAAAAATCTCTCATATATTAATTCCCAATTGGCGCTTTCCATGCATACAGATCTACTCAGCACTCAGCACCAGCTGGGGTCTTTGAAGGGCAGACTGGGGAAAAGTGCAACCCCCCAGGTTGTGTGGCTCCCTGGGTACCTAATGCCTGTTAGTGCCTACTTTTGCAGTGCACAGTGCTTCTGTGCAAATCTAAACTGCCGGATCTTAGCAGCTTGGCTTCTCCAGAGCTTCGTCAGACCCATCAAGGTAGATATCCTTCTTTCTAAATGTCCTCAGTGACTTTGATGCAGGAATAAAGGCTGCAGCCATACTGATTTCAAACCCCAGTTAACGTAGTTGATGCACTGTGAGAAGTGGAAGAGCAGCCCTGGAAGCATGCTTCAACCTTGACAGATTCAACCTCAGCCACCTTCCTCCAAAGTTTTGGTGTTGCTTTCTTTGCTGGTGCCAAGGAGAGTTTTCTTTTCCAGGCATCCTAATGTCAGGACTTAATCAGAATGCAGAGGTGCTGCATGCTTCAAGGGCTTAGGAAAGGTGGGCTGCCTGCAGGACAACCCCCACCAAAAATGAATCCTCACCCAAGGGAGTGATCTTAGTGATACTGTAGGATCCCAGCTCACCTTTCCCCAAAACAAACTATATACTTTGTGTGAAGGAAGAGGTGGTATATGTCCTTAAACACCATCTTTCTTGAGGACAAAGGTGTGTTCCTCACTAATACTAGCTAGCAGAAATTAGTTCACTTGCAGTAAAACCTAGGCAGGTAACAGGTTTTTTTCAGTTTTAACAAAGGTTGAGTGTCAGTTTAGCAAGAAACCTAAGTGGCAGAGATGCAGTCACAACAGTATGGCTGCAAGTCCCCTGCCTCAGGTCAGAGCTGTCTGCCACTGATTTAGTGGGTTGAACTAAATTCAGTAGGCTCCAGATTTGAATTAGACTTGCCAGTCTTTATTAGCAACATTTACTGTCTTCATTTCTTTTTTGGTCTACTTTTAGATAATCTGCATTTGTTTAAAAACCACTATTTTTCTGGCTTATGAGGATATTTATTATTATTCATTATGAATAAACTGAGGATTTTTAGCTTTATAAACAAAAGTGGAGCTCAGCTGTGGCTTTCAGTAACTGCCATTAGTGAATTGCTATGATGACGGACAGATATAAAATGGTCAGCTCTGTTTCTCTCACCGAAATCTAGATCAATTAGTCAGCTTGTTAGTGATAATCATTCCTAAGCAGACAAACAAACCTCAAACAAAGCAGAAATCCCACACACATTTTTTGCATCAAAACCTATATTTAACTCTAAATGGGTGGTTGGCTGCAGTTTCTGCTCTTTCTCTATTGTTCTGCTTCTCTGTGTTTGTCTCCATCTATTGTGTGCTGTCACATTTATTAAAGTTCTCTTCTTATGAAAATATTTTCTAATCACAAAATATATCCTTCTGCTTTATCAAGTTAAACAAAAGCTACTCACAATACTTCAGGTAGCATAATGGCAATGGTTCTCATAAACCTCTCCCTTTTCGTTTTGGTCACAGTTCTGCTCCAGGGCATCTGAAATACCATTTCAATACTTCTAAAGGTAAATAGAGCTCTGTCAATAAACTGAAAATTGCTGACCTTGTCTTGTTCATCAATTTAGGCATGGAAAAAAATTCTGCCTCCTGGGATTAGCAGTGCTTTTTCATCTGAAGTGAAAAATGTTAAGCCTGCCATATTTAATGACAGGCCCGGGAGGGTTAATGAAAGAATATAAGTGGCATTTCACCTTGACTTGCAGCTGCCCTATAACATTGCCTAAGGGTCCAGCTAAGTGTTAGCTCCATCTGAGGAGTACAAGGCAGGAGTAAAGACCTATAGAGAATTCTTACAGGATATCCTCATTTGCCCTGGTTGTTGCCCTGGTTGTCTTTTTTGTGTGTGAAATCTGTAACCAATGAAGTCTCAGAGATTTTGTCATCACTGGTTACAAAAGCTCTGAAAATACTGAAAAACTGGACAAGAAAGAAATGGACAGTGAATGTCTAAATGATCTTCCAGCTTATGCCTGGCCTCTACCAACGTTTCAGATTTTGCTTTCTTTATTGATAGCTTCATTTTTATAAGCTAAACATTGATGATTAGTCTAGACTGCTAATTAGAAGCTATCCTTTTACACAGAGGCTCAGATTAAAAGCTTTTGTGATTTCGTGGACTTTGGTTTCTGTGAATGTCAGTTTGATCCTTTTAGTGTGTTTATGCTAAGTATCAATAGGCTCCTGGGATTCGTAGAAGTGCAGTGCTGAACCTCGCAGACGTGAAGCAACAGCTGGGCTGCCATTTCCGTTTGAAAGTCTTTCTTCTCTCCTCACTAATGGAGGATCAAAAGTCATCCCTTCAATTAAAAACTAAACTCCTGGCTAAAAATAAAGAACGAATCCCATTCCTTGGCATTTTATGCCTAATTAAGGATTTTAGTGGGAAATGTACAGCAGTGCTCACTGATTAATTTATCAAACACAAAAAATCCCTCTTTCCTCTACCAGTCCAATTAGTCAGGCATTTTATATGGCTGGGAGATTGAAACACTGCTACTACATGAAAACCAGAGGCTCTTTGCATTTGAAATTGCATGGTAAAGAGACTGGAAAATTTCTCATCTAATATTGTGCATATTTAGGGTCCGATCCTGTGAATTATTGAAAATCCTTGCTAAAAAATGTATGGCCTACTGAAGGTCCATTCTGGTACGGTATTCAATACTCAACACACAGGAGCATCAGGGAAAATCAGAGGATGTTGAATGCCTTGGAAAATAGAGCATTTACTGAACAAAATGCCCAAAGGGAAGCATAGCTGCTGCTTAGAAGATCTCAAGCACTGTAGAGTATAATTCACATGTAAGCTGCTGCCTTCTTACCTTGTGCTGAGATCTTTCCACATTTCACAAGCTGGGATTGATCTCTCCTTCCACCAGCCACCTGTCAGAAGCAATGTGGAAATATGTTATCAATCATTTGTCATTCCCCTCTAACACAAGAATCATGAATCGTACTCCTGTTTGTCAGCTCATGTCCCTTGACTATACATCAGCAGGGGTTATTATCATCTCACTTTTCCTCTGCTGAGAGCAGACGTGTTAGCTACAGCATCCAGACCATCACCCCTGTTACGTGTCTCCCAGAAATCCATAAAGAAACATAAGTAGTATCTTTTATATGCTCTTTATTTGCTTATTCTCCCTCTCAGGGTGGTGTTTAGCGGAATGCTTTTATTGTGATACATTCTTGTTCTGTTGTTTTTTTTGTCCATTTAGTTCTGATATTTGATGATTTTTTTGTTGTTGTTGCTGGCTTTATTTATTTATTTTGAAGAAATACGTTGTTGAACTTTTGTTATGGAAGGTAAGATTAAGAGAACATGCTGAACAGCTCTGGAGCATGATGATGCTCATTAGACCTAGCCTTGACTGAAGATGCACTGTGAAAATGCAGATTTGATCAGGCCAGCTGGGAGATGCTGTGGCCACACATGCATGCATGGATGGATGGATGGATGGATGGAGTCATATCCAAACAGCTTGGAGTGCAAACACTTGCATATTTACATTGAGAGCATGCTCTTAAAGCAAACCTCCTCATTCTTTCTACTTAGCGCCCTTTGGTTTGCATTGAGCAGAGGTCTCAGTGGGCATGAGCTGGGTTCCTTCCAAATGAAACTAAGTTGGAAGACATGTGTCCTGGCCCTGAGGGCAGTCCCAGGATATGCTGGCCCTCACCTGCCTCACCTGGTGCCTCTCACATCCCTGCCCATGGGTGCAGAGGCCCCATTTCAGTCCATCCTGAGGCTGTCAGTCTGTGCCCCACAGTTCTGCCCAGCCATCCCGGGCTGTGTTTGACCTGATTTCCCCACAGGCCTGATCCTGACCCCCTGCAGTAGTTAACCTTGGCTAAGGGCTGAGGGTTTCATCAGGACAAGGGGAGAAAATAGGATGAGAAAGCTAGTGGTTGAAGATGCAGACAAAAAAATAACTCACCCATTACTGTCATCGTCAAAACACGCAACTGAGAGACAAAATTAAAACCACACTTCCTCTCCACCCCCTCTCCCAGCTTCACCCCTTCACTCCTAATTCGTCTCCCCACTGAGGGGTGCAGGGTTTGGGGCTGGGGGTTGCAGTGGGACCCTTGCAGCCCTCTGGGCCACTCCTCCCTCCTGCCCCATCTCCCTGCTCCAGCAGGGCCCTTCCCCGGGCTGCAGTCCTTCAGGGACAACCTGCTCCCGCCTGGGCTCTCCACGGCCGCAGCTCCTGCAGGAAATATCCCCCCGCTGCGGCGTGGGGCCCTCCCCGGGCTGCAGGGTGGGTCTCTGCTCCCGCGGGGTCTCTCCAGGGCTGCAGGGGATCCCTGCTCCGGGCCTGCAGCACCTCCTGCCCTCCTCCTCCTCCGGCCTCGGGGTCCCTCTGCTGCTGCTCCCTCCTTGGCTTCCTCCTCCTCTGCCTGGGCCGCCTTTGGCCCTTGCTGAAACCTGGTTTCCCCCGGGCGCCCCCAGCTTGGCTGAGGGGCTCAGCTGTGTCCTGCGCTGGGGCCGTTGGAGCCGGCTGGGACTGGCTGGGACCGGCTGTGTCCGGCATGGGGCAGCCCCAGCCTGTCCCCACAGAGGCCGCCCTGCAGCGCCCTGCCTGCGCCTGGGCACAGACACCCCCCACACCCCACCCCTGTGCTGATGTCCTGTCCCAGGCTTAGGCCCTTCCCTTCCCCAGGGAGGTGCCTGTTCCCTGGGGCTGGGGTTGCCCCTGGCTGCCCCCGGCCTGCCCCACTCTCCGGCTGGGGATGGTGGGACAGGCCCTGCTCTGCCAGCCGCAGGGAAGCTCCCCCAACCCCAAGAAGCACCATTACCCGGTGCCACACTGCAGCAATGGGCTCCAAGACTGAACCCAGCAGCTTCCAGCCACTAGTGAACCACCACATCTGTGAGATTACAACAGAGTTTATCTAAAGACACCCCAACCCCGAAAATGTACACTAAGGCCGTCTTGGTTCTATCCCCTAATGTACCCAACAAAAAAGGAAAAAAATAAAATCCAAGCCTGCATTTAATGCTGTTAGACTGTACTACCTGCTACCACAGCCTCAGCCTGCTTTCTGACCAGCTGGGCACACGACCACCACAAAGTTGCCTCCCAGTTAGCACAGCACCATGTTTCTCTGCAAAGCCTGTTAGTGTGGGCCCAACAGTTACGTTGTTTATAGAAAGGATCTTGTGGCAGCTCTTCAGGCTGGAAGGCAGGTGAGTCAAAGAAATTATGATAAAGGTCTGTAAAATCTTGAGTGACAGAAGAAGATGAACAGGGGATGACTGTTCACTGTTTCTTCCAGTGTGAGTTGTAGGAGGTATCAAATGAAACTCGCAGATTAAAAAAGGAAACCAAAGTAAACTGCTTACTCCCATAGCATAGGAGCTCCTCACTGGAGTGTGGATGCTAGAAGTTAACATTGCTTCAACAAACAGCTGGACAAATTAACAGAAGAAAAAAGTATCAAGGACTAGGAACTATAAGGATGCTATCTCACGCAGTCTGGAACTGCAAAGAGCTAGAGATTGTAAGGGTGTCATGGGGAACATCGTGATATGCTGACCCTGCATGTCCCTGTGTCTCTTGGCCACTGTTGGACAGAGAATATTGAGTCTGACCCAACATAGCTGTTCCTCACTTTCATGTTATCCTCACTCTTAAAAGCACGAAAGGGCAAAATTAACCTTGGATCTCCCAGTGTTCAAGGCACATGTGCTGCCCCTTGCAGAGATACTACCACTGCCTCATCTCCCAGTGGTAGAAGGTCTGTACCTCTCAATGCACAGATTGAGCGCTGGTTGGAGTGCAGGGTACCCAGAGAGACATTATTTGTTAATTTCCTAATCTAGTCACCTACATATCACAGGGGAAAAATGTGCCAAACATGATTAAATAGGAGGGGTTAGGTATTTTTCTGAAGAACCCTTGATTCAGGAAGAAATGATAAAAATAAATATAAACTTTCTCCCTACACAAAGAGAATAAATAAAAAGAGAGGGTGATTTGGACACTTTGAAGTATCCAAATATACTGACATGAGGTAAAGAAAGTAGGCAGGAGAGAGTAACAAGGAAGAGATTATTATGTTTCTGGAGGAGGAGGTCACTGAAGAGCAAAAAGAGTGAGTCCTTATGAGGATAGCAAAAAACAGATTCTACATTTACATTGGCAATTTTGTGAACTTCACTACTTATCCAGTCAGTTATGGTAAGACGTCCACAGCAAGATTAAAAAACACTAGATAACCATGCTGGGGCAAAACTGGAAACCATGTTGACACCGTTCTTCCTCCTGCCCCTCCAACACTTTGTTCTATCAACTAGCACTAAGGACATGGTTTTGGTGGCTATATAACCCTTTCTTTTGTAGGTTATTCCTCTGACTTTCCTCTGTCCTGTATTTTCTATCCCCTTGAAGAAATGGTTGATAGTGCATATTGGAACTCTGAGAAAAAACAGAATAGTAGAGTCAGGCACTTTTAATCTAAATAAATCCAAACATAGGATAAGTTAAGGAAGGCTTTTCATCTCCACACCACTGTGGTACTAGGAAAGCAAACCCATAACTAATATGTAGATGTATTCAGGCTGGAATTTTGGTCCTGTGTAACCATATTCCATCTCTGTATGACGGAATTTAAACTTTAAAGCTCTGGGAGCCATGGAAGGGAGAAGTGTAAGGATAACTCATATGTCATCAGTGTTTGGGAGGCTAAGAGTACCTGTTGTCGGCTCCCACAGCAAGAGGAATGAATCGTCAATAAAAATATTCTGCCCAGACAGGTAGCAGATGAGAAAAGAGGATCTGTCATCCTGGGTGTGGTAAATCTCTGCATTTTCTCTTCTGGTCTACATATTTTTTTGTACATCCTGATGTACAGGTGAGCTGCTTTGGCTAATGCTTTCAGTGCAGAAATTACTTTGGCCTGGGGAAACCACTAAAGGGTACTCTTTCTTGCTTCTGTACATATGGCAAACAATTGTACACATGGCAGAAAATTTTTCAATGAAAGTCATACCTGAACATGGAAGAAAGGCTTCATGTTAATAGTTCTCACAGATTAATTTCTTTGTACAGTAGGAAAGTGATCTTGAAGGGTTGAAATAAATACCCAGACATAAAAGGAGAACTTTTACACCCAAGAAATATGCCACTTTGACAATTAAAGAGCAAGACAGGCTAATCTGGATTTTTTTATGCAGTCTACACTCTTCAAAACTGTCCACAGTTTTGGAGATTTCTATTTGCAGTGAGAATACCTGAAACTTTGTCTGAATATTTTCAGGAAATGCTGAGTGTTACAAAGCATGTACATGCCTCCTCACTCCTAAAGGCTAAACGAGCATGACTGTAAACCCTATCCGGCAAGCAAAAAGGTGAAGTGTGACACTGTAAAAGACATTAATTCATGATGGGGAATACTCTGATGTCTATGAGGCAGACTGGTCTTTTTGTGGTGTGAGGAAAAGATAAGTATATTGACATTGCCTCTTTTGAAGTATCCATCCACTCTGCCATGGCCTCCTCTCTCTGCTTCATTCCTATTGATTATCTCTGCACTAAAGTTCAGCTGACCATTTATATTTCAAGTGAGAAGGAGGGAGAGCTAGAGGTTTAAAACCATTTGAGCACCTCTTGATAGAGTCAATGCTGGAATGTCATTGGAAGCTGTGAAGACTCAGGCAATGAAATTCCTGAGGGTGGTTCATAATGATTCCATTTTTCAGCATTTCAAGCAGAAACGTGCAGGTCTGATATTCCAGTCCAGGGGTTACAAGCACAACCAAAAGAGTGTGTCTGTATGTTACTCACCAATAAAATCCAAAAAAAAGTACATGATAACACAGAGCTTGCTGTATAAGTTTAACTGACTGTATTGCATGATAAATTGGGTTTGCAGAGACAGAGGCTACTGAAGCATCTCCCTTCTGTGAGAACTTTCTTTATCTGTTGTGTTACTCTTTGCAGAATATACGCTTTGGTATAGCAATGCTGTGCACATGGGTGTAGGATGCTCTGTGAATCATGTAAAGATATACATGCTCTTTTATATTCATATTTATGTGTATGACCTATGCTCTGTTTGTGTGTGTATTTTAGACTTTAAGGGGTCTTCAATAAAATCTGCAGTCAATTTCTGCAGGTTTTTGTGATCCTATTTTCTTGTTCTTTAGAAATGCTGGAAGATCTGCACAGACAAGATGGGAAATCAAATTACCAGCAGATAGTACAGGGTACTGACTATTCAACATTCAATTCTGCCATCTCTTCTGTTGCCTGGTTTGTCTTTTCAGACCACATACCTGGTGAACTTTGTGTTGTACCTGCGCTAAATCTGAGGTAGGGTTTATTTTTTTCCCCTTTTTGTTCAGTACACTAGGTGATAGATTGGTGACTCAAGATGCCCCCACAATGCAAACACATGGTGAAGTGTTGTTAAAAGAACAAAGCAAACAGGATAACAGGAAGGATATTTTACTTTCTTGTCTCCTTGTGTAAGGTCAGATTTTAGGTGATGCATGTAAGAACAGCAGGTTGAAAAAAACTGAAAAAAAAAAAGCCCAAAACATTCCTAACTTTTTTGTAAGTACTGATGTCTTGGTTTCAGCTACTTATGAACTACTATCTAGGTTTGATGAGCTTTTTCACTTGACTCCGCAGACAGTTTTAAACCTGTGATCTGAGAAACCTGATGGTTTGATGGGCTAGTCCTAAATAGCATTCGCAAAAGGTGACTAAGTCAACCTATAGTTTACAGGTTTAAAGTCACTCTTAGGTATCTATGGTTTTTTCCAGTGGAAATATAGCTGTTTCCTGTAACGGAAAAAGTCTGAAAATTTAACAGTTAGGAAAACTGAAAGGGTAAACTGGAAACTAATCAAATGGAACATGTCCAGTCAAAATGTTGAACCCGATTTGGAATGCCTGTGTACTAAAGTGAAGGTAAATAAGCATGGACTATACATATGTGAAAAATAGTATTTAATCTCCATTGGATTTTAATATTTGTTTGTCTATGAGAATGTTCTATGTCATTTAATGTAATGTGCTTCTTTGTGATATCTATTTAATAAAAGATTCAATATGCTGCTCCCGATATAGCTTATTCAAATAACTGATTAATAAAGCTGCACAAAAAAGTAGGAGCAGATTTTCTTCTACTGTGGCAGGATGACTCTGTTAGTGTAGAACATTTATGCAACTTCCACTTCCCTTTCCATACACTACTCTCTCTTTAATGATTTATTTAAAATGCTCAAATTAAAAATAAATTTAACCCAAAACACTCATAAAGCTTGAATCCTTCTACAACCATGGAGCTTATTCCAGAGCAATTTCACAGGGCAATTTCATTAAAGGGCAACTTTATTAGTTGCTTCTGTCTGATTTGTCAGGATGTGGGAGACTAAAACTATTTCAAAATCATACTAAACAGAGATCTGGAAAGAATGGTCCATGAGGAGGGACTAAGTGAACTGGTATTGTTTTGTCTATATAGGACTGAGGGGAAGCATATTAACAATGTTAAAATCTGGAAAGGTTGGGAACTGGGCTTGAAATGGTGGAAGGAAAAAAAAATTATGTCAGACATAAGAAAAAAATTCAGCAATGTTAAAAGGATACAGAATTACTATAGAATAAATATTTACCCTATACATATAAAGAAAAGTCCATAAATATTAAGACTCTATTTCAGTTTGATACGTGCTCAGTAACATTATCTGCCATTGTCTTTAGGGGAAGCAGGTCATAATAAACAAAAAACCCCAGAATTTAGCCTCTGAAATGGGTAAAAGTAGATCTTTATTCTCTGTGGAGATACAATTGAGTAAAAGGAAGAACTTATAAAAATAGGGTTCAAGCCACAAGGAAAAAGACTTCAGAGTTTTAGTGTCCAATTCTGAGAAATACTAAGGTACAATGTCATCTTTGATTGAATTCTCACAAACCAGACACTTAAATAAGGCTTTGCGTCTCCGTTTATTTTTCTTTGAAATTCACTGTTAAAAATTCCAGAACTGGATGTTGCCAAGAACCTCCATCACAGACATCAATAATCTTAGAAAATAGATATTCCCATATATTACATCTAGTTATTTTTTACTTGCTGTCATGAATATTATAACATCTTCTCCTTGTACTGCAATAATTAAGGTGGAGATGACATTTCCATTAAAAAGATCATATAACTCAGTGGAGAAAAACTAAATATTCCAGCTGGGCTGAAGTTCAGCTTTGGACGTATCTGCCTAGAAGAGAACATTTCCATCAGATTCAGAATTTAAATTGAGATGTGTCTAAATAAAAGTTGTAGAAATATGTTTTTAGGCACTAAAATATCTGTCAAACATTGTCAAAAGAAAAGCATTCTGAGGCAGAATATTTGTCCAGCATAGTTCTTGGCATGGGAATTACTCAGTATAGGCCACACTTCTCAGACTAAGAGAAATTATTTTCCTGAACTGGATGAACAACTTTACAGCGAAATAATTGGGAATAAAATATTTTGAGGTGGTGACTCAGTTCTCAAAACATTTGGGCCTTTAATGGCTGACAAAATGCAAGTGGTATTTGAAAAGAACATGCAGCACAATTCTCCAGATATGCCCTGATTGTTCCCAAATTTCCCTTTCTCCTCCTCCTTTCAGACTCAAGCCAAGCCATGTCTTCCTCAGAGACACTACAGCAATTTTTTTCCATTGATAATGCTTAGCCTATTTCCCTTTCTTCCTGGCTTCTTCTCCCTCAGTATGTCTCTGCTAGAAGGCTGAAAAGTGGGCCATAGCAAGGGACTGTTTTTAAGGAGCAGCGTAACATTCAGGTGGCAGAAAGCAGAAAAATCCTACAGCCATCCCAGACCCTCACAGATAAAGCATCCAGTATATGTGTAGAGGAGAGAAAGTCTGAGCCCCATACGCTCAGGAAGTTTTAATCTACAGTCATCTTTTTATGGGATTATTAGGAGTGGAAAACCAAAATGCAATCAGAATAGATCCTTTCATAAGAGAGAATAAAATGAACGGCACATGGGATAATAGGGCCAGGTCCCAGTGACTGCATCACACCCTTCCTTAAGCAGGATGTAATTTGTCTCTTACTCTGTCCTAAGGATCAACCTGGGTAGAGAAGTGAGCGTACGTGATTTGTGACACAAGGACTAAGACTAAACTATGTGTCCCTTGGTATGAGGCTAGAACAATGACTCATCATCTTGCTGACTGTTCTCACAACAGCATAAGGTTTTCTATTATCCCTGATTTTCATCTTTTATCAGGCTACTTGTTATACACTATTTACTTGAAGAGCAAAGCAGCCAGAAAGTTTCTTTAATGAGCACAATAGATTCCTATCTCTGCTCACTCCTCATTTATCTCAAATCCATGTTCCAAAGTAAGTGCAAATGGGGGAAGAAACGGAGGAGGCATAAGGGTTAGCTAAAAGAGAGCAAACCACAAAGATAACAGAGGCCAATAACACATATGACAAATTTAGACAAAGGGAAACAAGATTAGAAATTATGTGAGAGGATCCAATGTAGTCATATTAAGGCAATCCAGAACAACGGCTGGCACTTTAAGTCACATTCTGTCTTCATTTGGATGGGATATCAGGCAGGACAGAGTCTGGCCATCCATTAAGCACTCTGTATTATACACTGAAATTAGTGTAGCCTGGTCCTGGTTCTGATGGCAAGTACAAATGTATGTAACATGTAAATCTAAAATATTTTCTAGATGCAAGCTGGAGTCTAAAATACCTTGTCTGGATTTTGTGTAATTTTGTCCTCCTAACTTTTACAAAATTTATATAGAAATAGCCTCTTCACATCACGACTTTTAATTTAAATCATTATTATCAGTTCAACTGCAGGAAAACTTTTCTTCGTGATACAGAAACTCAGCTGCTCCTTTGTAGCCATCTCACAAGGAAATTATCCTTCCCAGCTCAGCATAAAGTTAGCCCTAATGGATATCTAGTTTGGGTCACAGTTGTGTGGTTGTTTTTTTTTTGTTTTTTTTTTTTTTCTCTTTTGAAATCTTTCTTTGCACTTTGCCCATCCGATAGCTCTCCCTGTATCATCATCCAATCATGGTATATTGTCAAGCTTCTCAGTTAAAAGTGCAGAAGTAGAGATTGAATGTCACTTGTTCTGTTTGCACACTTCTCAGTTTTCGTCAAAGCACATCATGATAGGACCTAAGCAGTTTCTGCCTGAAATACAAGCATACACACTGAATGCGATCACTAGAGGAGACTGGAAGGAGGGTGTTTATGACAGGTTGAGTTAGCTTGTGTCTCCTGCTGCAGCAGAGACCTCCATACACCCCTGGGACACAGACCCATGCAGTATTTTATGGAAAGAGGGGTGTCCCACTTACACTGTTACCATCTGTGCTGGTTTTGGCTGGGATAGAGTTAATTTTTTTCATTATAGCTAGTATGGGGCTATGTTCTGGATTTGTGCTGGAAACAGTGTTGATAATTCAGGGATCTTCAAGGTCTTTTCCAACCTAGATGATTCTCTCTGTAAATTCTATTCCGTGTAATGTTTTCGTTACTGCTGAGCAGTGCTTACACAGAGTCAAGGCCTTTTCTGCTCCTCACACCACCCCAGCAGTGAGTAGCTGGGGGTGCACAAGAAGTTGGGAGGGGACACAGCTGGGACAGTTGACCCCAACTGACCAAAGGGATGTTCCATACCATATGATGTCATGCTCAATATATGAAGCTGGGGGAAGAAGAAGGAAGGGGGGACATTTGGAATGATGGTGATTGTCTTCCCAAGAAACCATTATCCATGATGGAGCCCAGCTTTCCTGGAGATGTCTGAGCATCTGCCTGCTGATGGGAAGTGGTGAATGAATTCCCTATTTTGTTTTGCTTGTGTGCATGGCTTTTGCTTTCCAGATTAAACTGTCTTTATCTCAACCCACGAGTTTTCTCCATTTTCCCCTTCTGATTCTCTCCTCCATCGCACCAGGAGGGAAGTAAGAGAATGACTGGACGGGTTGCCGGTTGGAGTTAAACCATGGCACCATCAGGGGCAGAAACCTATCCTGCTTTTCTTTTGTGATATTTGAACAGTAAGAAAATCCCTTTGATGTCGCAGCGTTAACATGATAACCAAGATGGGAAGACACAGATCCTCTCCTACTAATGTGATATGGGCCTTGATGTTCTCCTGCAGTTTTTCCTGCACCTCAGAAGTTAACAGGACCTTTAGACAGCTCTGGCTGAAATGAGGCCCAGGAACTCCTTATTTTAAATCAGTTGCTATGAAATAGTAAGTGTGTTGGCAGCCTGGGGAAGAGATACGCATGCTTCTGCCTCCCTCGCCTGCACTAATGTTTGTTATTATATAGACACTCATCACAGCTTTTAGCTCCAGTTAGAGCTCTCATTAATCACCACCTGGGAACACCATACACAGAGCAGGCGTACGTGAGCTTTTGTGAGAAAAAACGGAGGGGAGGACGGCTGCGTGTTGTGTGGGGGTGTGAGTGATGATTTTGGGGTGCAGAGTGAGAGACTGAAGTGAGGAAGAAGTAGAGCATGTAGGATGGAGGAAAAGAACACCGCAAGAGCTGTTTGGGGAGATGGAAAGAATGAGAAAACATAGAGGGAAAAAAAAGTCAACCCTACTTCAAACAAATTGGGCAAAGGGGGAAAGAGCACACCACTAACAACAGCCCATTTAGACTGCTCTTGTGCCACAATTACTGTCAAATTCTAAAAGACAAAATTGCAATTAGGCCAAGACCATTTGTCTGTAGGAAAGATGAGGCTGGGAGGAACCGTCCCCCTAGTTTCTGGTATAGTGCTTCCCTTCCTGCAAAGACTTTCATCTAGAGCTCATTACGAACAATTTTCTCTTTGGTCTTAATTTGTGCTAAGAATGGCACAGAAAGTATCCCAGGGCAGGCATCTCTCCCATTTCCTGCAAGGTTTTACTCTGATCTCTGGTAATTGGTGGACTGCTAAAAAGGTTATTATTATTTATTATGTTTATTATAGTCATGCCTAACAGCCAACAAATGATATGGTTTTCTTAAGTTAAGCACTCTACAAACATATAGTAGTAGAAGGTCCTTGCCCCAAAGAACTTATAGTCCAAAGAGAGGCACGGGTGAGGCTGAGTTTAATGCATGGAGAGTGAAGAGAGTGCTGGCAGCATACAGCATATGGCAACAGCTCCATGTTTTTATTTCACTGACATGATGAGAGGAATAACTGCAGAAAAGAAATCTTCACGTACGGAAAGAAAAAAACAAGATGCATGATGTGATGTCAAGGAGTTCTAAGAGTACAAGACAGGTCCGATGAGAGCTACAGATATGTCTCTGAAATTCAATAGTCCCCTGACTTGGAGGACTCTGCATCACACTGCTTAGTATCCCTTAATGGTGCTTCTCTACAGATGTTTTTTTCTTTTTTTTTTTTTTTTTCTTTCCTTCCTTTTTTTTTCCTTTTTTTTTTCCTTTTTTTTTTCCTTTTTTTTTTTTTCTTTTCTTTTTTTTTTTTTCCCCCCTGGGGTGCATGGCAGGGCAAAAGGAGCAAGAGACACTATTATGTGGTAAATCAATACATGGGAAGAGCTCACTACCAGTTGCTTTCAGGATAGAAGACATAGCCCGGCACTATATTAGGTATGAGATGGCCAACTTCTGTGCTGCAGATGAAAGCCAATGGCTCTGTCAAGGCCATTTTTCAGTGCTCAGTCACTTTGCCACTGTTTTCCAGAGTATGTATAGCAACATCACTGAGGCAATGCTTAAAGAACAGTCAATTCTCTAGTTCTTTACTGATTTCCAGATAAAAAATATTTTCTTTCTGAAATGTAAGGAATCTGTGTTTTCTCTAACTTGAAAACTCTGGACACAAATTGTTTCCTTAAGTCAGAGATACTGTTCTCCTACAAATTTAAAGTCTTTGGCACAGTCCCCCACAACATCCTTCACTCTAAATTGTAGAGATAAGGATTTGATGGGTGGACTGTTCAGTGGATGAGGAATTGTTTGGTGGATGGTCACATTCAGAGGGTAGTGGTCAACACCTCAATGTCCACATGGAGATCGATGATGAGTAGTGTCCCTCAGGGGTCTTTTTAATATCTTTTTAATGTCCCTCTCTTTAATATCTTAATCAGTGACATGGACAGTGGGATCGAGTGCACCGTCAGCACATTTGCAGATGACACCAAGTGGAGTGGTGCAGTTAACATGCCTGGAGGACAGGATGCCATCCAGAGGGACCTGGAGAAGGTCCAGAAGTGTGCCTGTGTGAACATCCTGAGGTTCAACAAGTCCAAGCGCAATGTCCTGCACATGGATCGGCACAACCCCTGGTGTCAATACAGGCTGGGGGATGAAGGGATTGAGAGCAGCCCTGAGGAGAAGGACTTGGGGGTACTGGTGAATGAAAAGCTGGATGTGAGCCAACAATGCGGGCTCGCAGCCGAGAAAGCCAACCATATTCTGGGCTGCATCAAAAGAAGCATGGCCAGCGGATCAAGGGAGGTGATTCTCCCTCTCTACTCCACTCTAGTGAGACCCCACCTGGAGTACTGTGTCCAACTCTGGAGTCCTCAGCACAGAAAAGACATGGACCTGTTGGAGTGGGCCACAAAAATGATCAGAGGGATGGAACACCACCTCTATAAGGAAAGGTCGAGATATTTGGGGTTGTTCAGCCTGGAGAAGAGAAGGGTCTGCGGACACCTTATAGCAGCCTTTCGGTTCTTAAAGGGGGCCTACGGGAAAGATGGTGACAGCCGTTTTAGCAAGGCCTGTTGCAGTAGGACAAGAGGAAATGGTTTTAAACTAAAAGAGGGTAGATTTACACTAGATATAAGCAAGAATTTCTTTACAATGAGAGTGGTGAAACACTGGAACAGGTTTCCCAGAGAGGTAGTATATGGCCCATCCCTGGAAACAATCAAGGTCAGATTGAATGGTGCTCTGAGCAACCTGATCTAGTTGCATATGTCCCTGCCTGTTGCAGGGGGTTTCGACTAGATGACCTTTAAAGGTCCCTTCCAACCTAAAGTATTCTATGATTCTATGATTACAACTTCAATCAGTGCCTGGAAGGTTCACCTACAGGGGCTCAGGGATTTGGGTATCACTTAACTATGATACAGAACCATGTTTGTAATTCATTATGGACAGAAAGGGTACATATCTACTGATAAAACAAAGGCCTCTTCTTTGGCTGAGAGGGCAGATAACATGGCACAGCTCACATCTGTCTGGATAAATTCTCTTCCCCTTCTCCTATCAGATATGGTGAGTTTATCTATACTGAGTTACAGGAATAGTCCCTGACCAATGTTATTCCCAAAATGAGCTGGGAAAAAGTGCTAGCTGGCACAGGAATACTACGACATGAAAAAGTGTGGATGAGCATGGACCAGCTTTGTTTCAGTGTCTTGGCCATGTATAGTTTATAGTATAGACAAAACTGAAAGAACCTATACTGTAAACCTGTCATAATGAAGGCAGGTAACCTCTTTTTGGTGTAGTGCTTATATTTTAGATCCTCTTTGGTGACTGTGCCTTGACAGAATAGTATTAATTTTTTTTTTTTAAGGTGATAAATTTGACACTTATTTTAGATTCTCATCTTTGAGACCTTTTTTTGAACCAGGACATGCAAAATGAATGGCCTTTGCTGAGAATAGTAGCTCCACAATCTGGAGCTGGAACACTTTGATCCCAGATCCTTTGCCTTTTCTTCTATTTCAATCCAGTTGACAAAATCAGTCTAAACCATTTCTGTGCCTAAAGCTGCTCAGATGCTTGCTGGATCAGTATGCGAGTCATATTCTTTGACAACAGGGAATGTCAGACTAGTGTGACATGTTGTGTTTCCTTTTAGGTAAAGCTGGCAGGATCTAGTGGTTTGGTGATTGTGGCGGTTTCTGTCTGATTCGTTCAGCAGATGGCTTCGATATGCTGGAGCTCAGTCCTTTGCTTTGAAATACATAATCCTTGGCTAATTTTATGATGAAGAAAGACACTGTGGGACACAAAATTATATACCTTTTATCACAAGTGGCATTACACATTTAGTGGTATGGTGCCAATTATGTATTTCAGGATGTCTTCAAAAAATCGGTATGTGACAAAGTTTTAATTTGAAGGGAAAACTTAAAGATAAATTATTACTCTCTTTCAGATCTGTTTGTATGTTGAATGTTCCATACCACTTGAGTAATTCTGTATACATATCACAATTTTCTTTTGAGCTTCACTGTCTAATTTCATTGCTCATTAAGATTACTTATACAGAGCAGTGGTTTTTTATAATTGGGGATCATATTTAGTTAGCCTTTGGGCCACCCTTATCAGTGTGATATCTTAAAGGTGGTATATTTTCTTAGGCTTTTCACCATTCTAATATCTACATGGTTTGCAGCTAAAGCCACTTGTCAGATTTTCTCCATCTATTTTCAGGAACCAAATAATGCCATTTTGTTGTCTTCTGAGGTGGAAGAGCAGACACAAATTCTGCAAAGTAGATTTAAGATTTGGCTTTCTGTACATACAGTCTTTAAGGCACACACTTTTCAGCATCTTTAATAGTGTGTTAAAATGGCAAAGAAAGTTATACAGGGAAGAGAAATTGTTGGTTTGTGCTGCTGAATAATACTTCAGCTCTTAACTTGAAGATGTAGATATGGAAATGAAAGAGAGAAGAAAACAATGTAGGAGATACAGAAACTCAGTCGTGACTAGGAGCTACGAGCCAATTATTGCACTGTAATTTGGAAAATGGAGTAGGATTGTTCTATACAATGCTTATTTCTAGGCTGACAAGGAAAATGCACAATTGCCTTTATCACAAAGTTGTGAGGTACATGTGAATCACTTGTAATAAGATTACCTAAGAAAGGACATTATATTTGTTTAATGCTTATGAACTTAACAAGACCCATAATTAAAAGTCATGAGGGAGAGTGCCGATGAGATGTTTATTAGGTAAATGGTAGAAGTGAAAATTCTTTGCATTTTTTCAAGTAGGATGGTTATTTTCATCTTTTATTGTAGATGCATATAAGAAGCTCATAACAGTACAAATCTAACGGATAGTCCCTGCTTTTATTTGGCTTTTATCTCTGTAAATTATTTGTGTTATAACAACATTTAGAGTCATGGGCAGCACCCCATTAAGGTAGATGCTCTCATTCAGGGAGTGGATGTTCCTGCTCTGAAGAGCCTGTTGTCTACTCAGACAAAATGAACTTGAAGGACTGGTGCAGAAGTTGTGGAATGGTTGCCATTTTGTAGAGGGGAGCTGAGGCCCACACTCACTAAATAATATCCTAAAAAACATATGAGAAATCTGAGGAAGCATCTGGGAATTAAATCAATGTCAGAGGAGCTCGAGTAAAGTTATTGCCCTGTCTCTATTGTATGCCACTCTCCAGGTACTCTTGGGCTCAAAATGAGATGGCTCCTTCCAAAGCTCAGCTCTGATATGTAAGGTGGGCAAGGCATAGCACTCATCAACACAGTAAAAATATGTTTTAGCTCCCCTCCCAGAACCTGTAAGGAGAAATTAACTTATAAATTAGTTGACTTATAAACACCTACATAAGTACTTGAAAGTTAGATAAATTTGAAATAAGTAAAGTACAACAGCAAGGAGAAGCTAACAGAAAATATCTCTTGGTGGTTTTGGTAGTAGACCCCAAAAGAAGGCTTCCACAATGAAATACAGAAAAAAACAAGTACCTGACTCTCATGTATTGCCTTCACCTAATATATTGAAAGTAGGACATCCGGGAATACAGATGTAGCTGGAGATGGATTTTTCTAGCAATGATAAATATGGGAAGATAATGGTAAAAATGTTGGAGGAAAAATAATGCTTAAAAGAGAAGATACATTTGTAATGTTTGTGCCCCAAAGTAAGAATATATAGGGAAAGTATTTGCCATTTAGATATAAGCATTTATCTTTCATAATATTTTATTTTAGTACCTCTTTGTGAGTAAATAATCTTATTGTGACAGAATGAGAAATATTCATCCACTGCTAAACCCAATAAAATAATATTTGATTTTCTTCCAGCCCTTTTATAGGCAAACTTGTTAAAATTTAGTTCAAGCTCTGTGTAAATGAGGACTTCAGAATTTAGCTTATTTAGAGACAAATTCATTTAGTAACATGTTCGTTTGGGCTTTCATCCTCTAACCAGATACTTTGCTCCTCTCCATATGAAATATATCAAATTAATTGGATTTTTCCATGCATTGTGTGGGAGCATGGTACAAACATTCTGAAATTCTATATCGCATTATTTGTCACTCCTAACTTTTGCTTTATGGCTGATTTAGTTATGTGCATGGGTATGACAGGACCCGAAGTAAATCAGAGCTCTGAGATAGACTGAGAGCACACCAGAAACACCAAACAGGTTCTCCATCATCACAGATATGCTTATGAAAACACAAGAAAGAAGTGTCTTTGAAAGTGGAATTTCAAAATGAGATTTCAAATCAAAGATTTGTTGGGTAAAATACAAAAGAAATAAAATGGTTTACAATTGGATCCCCCCTTCTTGAAGGGGTCTTTTCAGGTCTGGTTCTTTCTTACACTGTTGGGCTCAGTCCAATGATTTTCAGTACCTTTCGGGGCTGTAACAAACACCATATAAGCAGGATGCATTTGGTCCCTGGAAAAGTCCCTTTTTACTTGTTATCTAATAGTTTACCAGTCTCTGTCTTTGCTACAGGCTTGCTGCTGCCCTGATCCTGCTTTGCACTCCAGCTACTTCGCTCAGGTTGCTCTCAGAAAGGGCACAAATTCCACTGAATCCAGAGGGTACCACATCATACAAGGAATATCTGCCAGTTAAGGCAGGCAAGCAGCCTTCCTCCTGCACCCCTTTTCAGCAGAACAGAACATGTAGTAAAACAGAGCAGACTGCAAGCCACGAGATTAAACAGTTGTACAATCCATCACCAAATCCTTCCTTAATACTGTCTCCCTCATCAGACCTCTTTGAATTCCCTGCTACTGTTTCTTATATTAATTTCTTTGGTTTGCTGGAAATAAGATTTTGAATTCATCTGAGCTCAGACTATTTTCTTGTGAGTCTGAAAAACTCTTCACATAATGGTGTCCAATTTTCTTTCACCCTTGGCCACTATCAGAACACAGAATATAAATTATAATGTTAATATGCCTGGGTGGAATACTTTTGTTCCTTTAATAGTCCTTCTTTCTCATTCCTGCATTGTGTTTCGGAGAGGTGCTTGGTGATAGCTTAAAGCAGATTGTGTTGCATGTATGTTAAGAGTGCTAACAGAGGGGACATAAAAGAATTCTTGTTGAAAAAGTGGCTGCTGTGCTCATGGGTCAATGTGCAGTATTCATTTGCTGTAATTTCAATTTCCAGTAAGCTGTCCAATACATCTCTGTTTCAGTGCCTATTATATCTGTGTCATCATCTACCCTCAAACTAATAAGCGTAATTTCATTAGTCTGGACATTCAAAAAAGCAAAACTTTTGTCTGAAATTAATAACTCCCACAGATTAATCAAAGGTAATTATATTAGGAGAAGTTATGTCTTCTTGTATCCTGAGTCATAAAATGAAATTCTCATTAAAATTGTATTACATTCATTACCCATGTATACCCAGATTCCCAGAGATATACATTATATAAGAATCTCCATTTCAATATTGCTTGCAGAACTCATTTTGATTCAGGCCAGGGTTTCAGCACAAGTGTTCAGTCTGAGGGAACCATGAAATTCCTACACATGAAACTTAGGTTGTTCTGCTGTGAGTAAAAAACACTACATTCATCTTAGCAAGGCCATAATGTTCACTTTGTCCACTTGTAAGCGCCAACTGATTTCTGACTATCAGCTGCTGTTTGAGGAGGATAATTAAGTTGCCATTGCACCTCTCCTCTTTAGAAGATAACCTAAAAACCACTGAATTTTGTGTTACGTGGTGTTTTTTGTGCTATGAGGCAGCACTGCAAGTTGGGCAGAACCCTAGGTTCAAACTCACATGACTAGCGCTATGTTTTGCATTTGGTTTGAATGTCCTCCCATTCTGGCCTCATAAGTTCTATCATTTCTTTCTATTGAGCTTTGAGCAGCATCTTGCTCCTTCCATGAATCTATATAATGCCTAGCACAATGCAGCCCTGACCTTGGATGAGACACTGCAGTACTGTGAACAAGAAAGATATTAATTAACTGCTATGTCCCAGCCAAAACATTTGCCCTTCAAAGGTGCGTGAGGATTTTGCTCTTCCTATTGGTTGCAATAAGGACTGCCAACTATGTACTTCTGTGGTGAAAAGCACTAGCGATATATAGTTTTAGCTTTTTCCAAGGCAAGATAACTATTAGCAAGGTTGCTCTGAGTAAGAGACAAGGTTGTCTAATCCTTTTTTGATGTCAATAATATATTAATTACTTGGACAAAGAAAGAAATCTCAAGGAGGGGTATTCCTCTTTTAACTTTGCCCACCGTCATCAAGTCACTTAATGATGTGCTTTTCTACCTTATCTCAGAAAATTCCATAGCTGCCACTTTCTTTTGAGTCACTTGTGCTCCTGCAAATTACCCCTGAAGTCCATTTTGCTATTCAAAATACCATGATAAAGGCTACAGTCCACAGGAGTTGTCTGAATGGGAATGGTATGGAAATAATTAGTAAAAATTAAGTTGGAGTTTAGAAACCTCCTCTGTTTCTTAAAGTCAACCTGGTTTTGCTGGAGGAGTCCCATTATTACACAGCACAGCTGCCTTTCTGCTACCAGCTCCAGCATGAAGTAAATCAAAGAATCAAGTTGTTGTGTATGTTGCTAATCTGAAAAAATACCAGATTAAAAAAAGGCAAGAACCAAAAAGCCAAAGCAATGTTTTTGAAAACACCAGAACCTGATATTAAATGGGATCTGTAGCACTTTATGGAAAATGAAGCTGTGTTTTACATCTCCCCTCATTCCTTTTTTTACCAGACTTACTGCTTGGATCCCAACTGGACACACTCTCTGTCCTTCATGAGGGACAGCTCTGGCTCTGGAGCTCTAGTTTTGGTGCATTGTATGAGACAATTTACTTGGGAGTCCTGGTGCTAGGGTTTACCAGGTCAAAGGAGCAGTCAGAAACACTCCTTACACACTACAGTAAGTGCAACTGAAAATGTTTCACCAGCCTAGAGGTGTATCATGAATAGCAAGCTATTGAAATAACCCAAACCCAAACAAGTCAGTCTGTTCCTACAATACTGAAAGTTAGGTAGTCATTTTCTTGTAATGATTTTTGGTGAGTGTTACTTACAGATGCAGCAAAACATATCAGTAGAGTTAACTTAGAGCTAGGAGGCAGAGAATGAATGAGGTCATGTTGGGTACCTGACTGCATCATGACCGTGACAGCAATAGTATTTGCACTTCCAAGGTGAGTTAGCAGAAGTACTGTTAGTGGGATGTAGTCAAAGGCGATTGTCTGTATACTTCTAGTTTGGACAAGATGTGATCCATTTCTCTGAAATGCAGTGAGGGAATATAGTCGTACTTTCAAGTTACCACCATTCCAGGATGCAAGGCCCTACACACAGATGAAAGAAGACAAGAAATAAAGCACATTTACCATAACACTCATTTCTTTCTTGGCACGTTAAGTGCACAGACTAACTTTTAGAGAAGAGAGATCTATGAATGACAGCTGCTTTTGTGCTCCCAGACATAATATGTTCAATGGGATCCTGTTGTCATAGGGGTCTTCAAAAGCAGTAGAAACATTTCATTTAACTACTCAGCACAGCACAGGACACTTGCAAAAACCTTCTTGACAAGAGCACAGGCTAGGAACAATCTTGTAAGAAGCTCCTGAGCAGCAGAAGTGGCAGCATGTCTGTGACCAGCCTGTCAGCTTTAATATACTGCGCAGGGAAACTTTCCAGGATGCATCTCATGACGACAGGTACTGACTGTACGAAATACCCAAACCTGCAACCTGCAGCTACAAACAGCTAGGGCTGCAAAGGCAGAGCCATGTCAGCAGCAGCAGGTGTGAGGACATGGGTCAGTCATGTGAACAAGTGGGTATTGCTGTACTGACCACACAGGTAGTGAGTTATACAACAGAGCTGTGCTAGGGGCAGGGTTTTGCTCTTCTGTTACAGCATGAGACATGCTGATGATGAGTTTGGTTACACCTCTCTCTCTTACACCCTCCTTCTTTGTGCTGACCTTGAGATGCTTTCTCTCAACTCCTCATGTGTTGGAACACATCCCAAGCAAATTCTCCAGAATCTGGCAAAACTAGCTCATGCAAATTATGGCTTGATGTCAGCTGGGTCTATTTTTATTCATAGGGAAGCTCGGGGAAGGTGTTGTCAAAAAAGGTGTGGACAGAAGGATCATTTCTACAGATCTGAGAAACTAAGTGTGATGAAACTAGATAAAAAGGGAGATGACAAAACTCAGCAGAAGTCAGTATTGTTCCCAGCAGCCCTCCATGAAACACTAGATGGCAACAGCAACAAATCAAGGGATAATGAAATGGGCATCTTCCTCCTTTACAAGTTGCTCCAGTGTATCAGGACCTTGTGGGAACTACTTCTGTTACACTTTTCATTTGTTCCCCAAAACATTATAGGATGTCAAGAAGGGGTTTTGTTTTTTTTCATTTCTTTAACTCGTTTCTACCAGTTGAGAACAGATTAATCCTATTTAATACAGTAACTTAATCTGTGTACAGAGAAGGTGAAACTTGCCTAAATTAATCCCTGCTGTGAAAACTACGTGTGCTTTATTAAACATATTTTGTCCCATTCTGATCTACTGTAAATTTGTTTAATACTTGTATTTAACCAAATCAGGAAAGTATTTCATAACTTTCCTTTAAAGGAGGGTAACATTTCTACTGAGGCAGGCTGATTTTTTATGATTTACCTCAAGACCCAAAGATCACCTTTTAGAGAAGGTGGCCCTGATGTGGCCCAGTTCAATTTTCAACCACAAGATCATTTTACACTAAAGAAAATGATAACCATCATCTGTCATACCTGAGTCTGTGACCTTTCACTTCTTCTCCCTAGCTTGCACCTAGAATACATTTCTGAAAACTGCTTTAACCATTTTTTAAAGCTCATAAACCCATGACTTTTTTTCTAATTTATTTTGACAGCACTTGTTCTTCTAAGGAAACATTTACATGATAGTACCAAATAGCTGAGTAAAATTTGTAATTAAGAAAGGACTCTTCCAGCGATTTTATGTGCTAGATGAAATAATTTCCAGTAATAAAACCTTTATTTGCTATCTGTAGCATGATTTAATCATAAGTTACTAAAAGGATGTTGTGATCCAGACAGCCTTATGTTCATTCTCAAGTATCTAGACTGTAACACTAAGAACTTTCCAGACTTTGTAACCTTATAAATAAATGCATGTTATTACATATGAATTAGTTATTGTAGAGTCTTTTTATAGCCTAATCATCAGTTTGGCATATAGACTCCTTACATTTCATTGGATCACGAGCAAATATAATTTTTTCTAAAACTCATTTAATTTCCAGAAACTTTGCATTGTTAACAATTCCATGTTTCTGCATAAATCAGAATAATTTTCTCTGATAGAGTATTATGATAATTATTAACAGTATCAGAAATTGTTAAGTGTAACAATAATTATTATTTTCTCACTTAATTGCCAAGAAACCAGAAATCTCTAGAATGAGCAGTTTACTCAAACACAACTTTGGATTAGTGGCAGAATATATTCAAGAATGACATCATTAAAAAGAGATGTTTCCTTACTATTTTCTATGCTGGATTAAAAGTATGGGTATCTTCCCATCTGAAATAACTTAGGCATATTATAAATCAAGTATGTCATTATCCTAATTTTTTATCTGCTTTTAATTATGTTGAAATAATTTATTGTTAACCAAAAATGTGTTTTCCAGTTTTCCTGATATTTTGAAGAACTCTGATGTGTAATTGATGCACTTGAGAGTAGTACAGTGCACACTATAGTAGTACACCCTATCCTCAGCCCATCTTCTACATAGTTGATGCTGATTCTTTACCACAAGTGGA